>NC_056750.1:28900814-28908314 GCF_019279795.1 Protopterus annectens
GCTCCGAAACCCTTCTAGCCGAAGTGATAGCAATGAGAAAGGCCGTTTTCCAAGACAAACATTTTAGATCCACCGAAGCTGCAGGTTCAAAGGGAGGGCCAGTAAGAGCCTGGAGAACAAGGGTTAAATCCCATGGAAGGACTGCATCCTTAACTGGAGGCCTTAACAAGAAAGTACCTTTTAAGAAAGTCTTGCAGATCTTGGAAGAAGCTAAAGGACCGAGATCACTTCCCACATGAAAGTGTGAAATCGCAGCTAACTGGACTTTGACTGTAGAGGAGCTGGCACCTTGATCAAATAAGTATGACAAAAAATCTAATACAGCTGGTATCGGGGCTGTAAAGGGATCCAAATTTCTATGTTCCGCCCAGATCGAAAAAAGTTTCCATTTGCTCTTCTAGACCTTCCTAGTAGAAGGTTTATGAGCGACTACTAAAATAGCTTTAACGGAAGAGGATATGCCGGGAGTCCTGGCTATTATTGGAACTGGATCAACCAAGCTGTGAGCTTGAGATTGTCCAGGTTTGGGGTGGTCAACCCCAGGGGGTGAGATATCACATCCGGAGTGGGATCCAAAATCCATGGAGGATTCACTAGATGAGACCATAGGCAAGGGAACCACATTTGACGAGGCCAGAATGGGGCTATGAGGATCACTCTGCTCCCCAACCAACGAGCTTTCTGCCAGAATTTTACCATCAGAGGAAGAGACGGATAAGCATAAAGTAGACCGGATGGCCATACATGCACTAGAGCATCTCGGGGGATTCCCCTGGTGGGGGAAGTAGAGCGAAGTACTCGCTGCACTTTGCGTTCGAAGGCGACGCAAAGAGATTGCAGCAAGGTTGACCCCACTTGAGGAAGATTTCCTTCGCTACTCTCGGGTTCAGAGGCCACTCGTATAGTGAGAGGATGGTTCGACTCAACCGGTCTGCCAAAATGTTCAACCGACCCAGAATGTGCGTTGCTATGAGAAAGTGATTGGTGGGATCGCCCATTCCCAAACTCTCATGGCCTCACGACAAAGCGGATAGGATCTGGTTCCCCCCTGTTTGTTGATATACCAGACTACTGACATGCTGTCTGTTTGAATCGCAATTGTCCCTAAGGGAAGAAGGGCCTGGAATGCTTGCAACGCTAAAAGCACCACCCTCATCTCTAGGACACTGATGTGCAACAAGGTCTCCGAATGGGTCCATGTGCCTTGGACGGTTCTGCCCATGCAGTGCCCCCCCCCCTCACCCGAGGCGAGAAGCGTCCGTGGTCACTGTGGCTTGGGGTGGGGCCATTGAGAAGGGTCGCCCTTCCCGGAGATCCGAGGACTGGATCCACCAGAGTAGGGATTTCCTGCAAACCTTGCTGAGGGAGACAGATGCACTTAACGGATGTTGCAGGATGGACCACTGAACCTGCAAGGTCCATTGTAGGACCCTCTTGTTTAGACGAGCTAGAGGTGACAGACTGATGGCCGCAGCCATGGAACCTAGCGCCCTCAGGACCAATTCTACTGAAGGAGCCGGGGATTGTAGGAGGGCCAGCAAGTGGAGTGTCAAAGTTCGCAGCCTGTCCGGAGGTAGGAAGGCCCTCAACAGGTTTGCGTCTAGCCTGGCCCCTATGAAATCCAAGGTTTGAGTTGGTTGAAGGGAGGATTTCTTGAGATTGACTGAGATTCCCAGATGAGAGGCCAAGTGAAGGAAGTAATTCCTGGCTGAACTGAGTAGATGCCTGGTGGGGGCGGTCAGGAGCCAGTCGTCTAGGTACGGAAAGATCTGTATTCCCTGAAGCCTCAGGTGGGCCACTACAACTGCCGTCACTTTGGTGAACACCCTGGGGGCTGTGGTGAGAACAAAGGGGAGGACCCTGAACTGATCGTGTCTGGCTCCCAGCCGGAAGCAGAGAAACCTTCTGGATCATCTGTCCATCAAAATGTGGTAGTACGCATCCTTGAGGTCTAAAGAGCACATCCAGTCATTCTCCTGCAGGAGTGGGAGAATGGATTGAATGGTGACCATCTGGAACTTTTCTTTGGCAACCGACAGGTTTAGAGTGGACAGGTCGAGGATTGGTCTTAAGTCCCCCATCTTTTTTGGCACCAGAAAGAACCTGGAGTAGAAGTCTGATCTGGATTGATCTTGGGGGACGGACTGGATTGCTCTTTTTTCTAGCAGCTGCTTTATTTCTGTGGCTGCTGCCTCCCTTTGATTGGGTGGGACATCGGGGAGGCTCCAGGGTCTGAGAGGGAGATTCATAAAGGGAATAGTGTAACCTCTGGATATGATTCGAAGCACCCAGCGATCTGTTGTAATGGACTCCCAAACTGCTAGGTGCCTCGAGAAACGCCCCCCGACTGCTTCCAGAGTGGAACAGTCGGGTAACTCCTCAGGCTGCTGCGCGGGCCGATCCGAAAAGGGTTCTATTGACCCGAAATTCTTCGGTCCCCCTCTGCCTCAAGGCCGGTGTCCACCCTGTCCTCCTCTGCCTCTGAAGGCTGAGGGGTCCAGAGCGAAACGGGACTGTTGAGATTTCCAGAACCACATCTTCTTTTGTACCCTTTGGTTCCTGAAGAAGGACCTCTGGGGAGCCGAGAAGCGGATCCCGACAGCAGACGTCTTCCCATCTTTCTCACTCTGGACCAGCGTGTATCGGATGGTCTTGCCAAACAACGAAGAGCCGTCAAAAGGGGCATTTGCGAAGGACGCCTTGAAGGGTTCCAGAAAGTCGCAGAGACGGAGCCAAGCATGCCGCCATAAGACAATGCCCGCTCCGCTAGCTCTAGTGGCTCCTTCCGTTGCATGGGAAAGTAGCCGCATAGAAGTGTTCGAAATGGACTTAAGAGTGGCCATTTGAGTGGAGAATGTTTTCTTATCCTCGGCCGACATGGACTCTGGGGGCGACCCGGCGTATTCTTTGATGAGATCCCGCTGGAGTCGTATCACATGTGCCATATAGTTCAGCGACCTTACGGAAAAGGTGGTTGAAGCGAACATCCACTTCCCTAGGCGGTCCATCATCCGAGACTCCTTGTCGGGAGGGTGGACCGAGGAACTCTCCTGGGCTAGTTCCTTTTTGGTGGCAGCCGCCACCAACATGGCATCTACCGGAGCACCCTTGCTCTAAACCATCCTATCTGTGGGTGGACTGCGAATTTTGTCTGGTCTCTTTGGTATGGGCTCTACAGTGTTCGGTTCCTTCCATGCCCTGGTAGCGATCAGGTCTACCAGGGGATCGGTGGGAGGGGACACCCAAGATGTAGACAGGCCTGCGTCAAATGCCTCCAGAAACGCAGACTCATCGGAGGAAGGTTTATGGGCTGACCACCCCCCTCTAATACAAAGCATTTCCATAATGTCTCCGAAGGAGACGTCCTCGGGGGGGGGGTGACCTTGGGGAACCTTCCCCTTCCTCTAAGTCTGTGTCCTCTGTTAGGGACTCAGGTGAGTCCAAGTGCCTCCTCTTGCACTTACGTTTGTGAGGAACCTCCTCGGGCGGGGGGGGGCTGTCCGAGGATGCCTCACCAATCACATCCTGTTCCTCTAAGGGAACTATCTGGGACATAGGCGCAGGCTGTCCCTAGGGCCGGGTGATGGAAGGTAGGCCCACCTGAGAAGGAGTGGAGAGTGGAACCGCAGCAGGAGCCTGGGGTCTCGAGTCCCTCGACAAGACCCTCTCCACAACATCGAACGCCAAAGGAGAACTGCTCTCTCTAGGATCCGAGAGCAGTCCCTTCGGATCCGAGGCGTGGACCGGAGCAGACGCCGATGCAATCGGATCCCAAGGGCCAGTATGCTCTGACAGAGATGGAGCCAAAGACACACTGACACCTCCGGATCCGAAGATCAGCTCATGGCTCCGAAAGCTCGGGATCCGAAAATGGACCCGACAAACTCGAGGGTGCGGTTGGAGTCGAAGTAGGGTGTACTATCAGCGCCGAGCCTCCCCCCGGCTCCGATGCTACCTGGATCCGATGGCTCTAAGCCCTGGTAGTGGGTCAGAGAAGGAGCAATCAGGGCGAAAAAAGGGGTTGAGTCCCCCCAGGACGGGGGGGGGGGGGCAGGAGCACTCCCATCTGCAGTTGGTCCTGGAGAAACCTACGCATCATCCGGTCCATATCTGCATTGGACAAACTTCTAGTCGATCTAGACGAGGCCACCGAGGCTGGCCTGGAGTGCTGCTTCGAAGACGACCAGGTCTCCTCCTCCGGCTCCAGGGAAAAACGAGGTGAATGGAGCCGGGAAGGTGAAGGCCCGGATGTCCTAGGAGAGGTCATCTGTTTAGCTGGCGGAGCCGAAGAGGAAGCTTCAGCCCGCCGCTTGTGATGTTCTCCCTCCTAGATTCTCTCTCCTCCTGAGCCATGGTGGGAGGGTGAGTCCCGGTCAGGGGAGCAGAGATGGAAGGCGGGACCGCTGCGGTCGCAGCCGGTGCCGCTGAGGGAGAAGAGGATGAAGCCGAGTCCAGGGGCAGAAGTCCCGCCAGAATCAGCTTAGACCTCCTGTCCCTCAAAGCCCTGGGGTTGAAGGCTGTACAAGATGGTCAACCCCAAGGCAGATAACACACCGAGTGTGGCCATCCGCTGGGGATAGCTTATGGCCACACTTGGTGCATTTGGAAAAAAAAGCTTTAGGGGCCTCAGACATGGTAACAAGATAAGCCCAACCCGCACACACCTTCACACACACAGAGGGAGAGGGAAAGACTAAACTAACTAAAAATTAGAAAAATTACCAACAAGATGAGCAATTTTACAGAAAAGTGGAAACAACACTCACTCGTCTATAGATTAAACTAAAAAACTAGGTCAAATAAAGGTAATTTTTTGTATAACTCACAAAACCCTACGCTTGGAAACTCGTTCTAGATGCTTGAATAAGCTGTGGCAAACGAGATCTGAGGATAGAGAGGGATGGTATGGGGTTATGGGTAAGGGGGAGGAGCTTGGAGCTCGGATCTTAGCTGAATAAAGCTGCCGGCTCGGATCTGATTCGGATCCGATACCCACAGGTTGATGAACAAATGAAGTTAACTACTCCAGATCTACTATTACATAGTTGTCACACGTTGCATTCGAATACGCACGTGTTTTTATATACCTACTATGGATTCTATACATTTGTATACAAATATGCAATTTTATATGTTTTTGTTATAACTTTCTTTCTTTTTCAGTGCAATCAATCTGCTTTAGTTCATCCAAATAATGCCTCGCGGAAGATCAAACTTAGGTCGTCGTACTCGCGGAGCGGAAGCAGTGCAGCGAGTAATTGCAAATCAAACTGAGGAAGAACAGGCATCAGCAAACGAGTGAAACAGACAAAGAATGGCTCAAATACGTGCAGAGGAAGCAGCAGAGCGACGTGCAGCCAGACTTGAGGATGCACGGTTGCGAGCAAGGCAATCGCATTCTGCAGCTTCAGATCTGCTTCGTTCTCAACAGAATGAATGCTACAGGCTGAGAGTGGTTGAAAGACGTCAACGAGAAACAGCAGATCAGCGTCAAACACAACTCCATGCTCAGCAATCATGCGATTACAATCGCCTTGCATTCCGGTACAACCCAGCTGATGATTACAGTTTGAGCCGGCATGTTCTCATCGGCACTATGACTGAAGTGTGCCCTTATTGCAAGGCTCTGAAATTTAATGGAGAAACGAAAAGAATGTGTTGCGCCGCCAGAAAAATTAAACTGCCTCAACTTGGAGAACCGCTAGAGCCATTAAAAACTTTGCTTGCCGGATATACCGCCAAATCAAAGCATTTCATATCTAACATCAGGAAATACAACTCATGCTTCCAAATGACGTCGTTCAGCGCAGAAATCGTAACAGCTCAATTCATGCCAACTTTCAAAGTGAAAGGGCAAATTTATCATAAAGCCGGCTCCCTGCTTCCATTCCCAGATGGTCAACATAAATTCCTACAAATGTATTTCATCGGTGATGGCAATGATGAATTCAATCCACGCTGCGGAATTTCTACCGGCATACAAAGGTCCATAGTTTCCCAGCTGCAAGAGCTTCTTCACGAAAAAAAATTTTATGCGTTTGTTCAAAACAGCAACTGACATGATGCCATCTGATATATACAAGATTGTTATTCATGCTGACAAAACGCCTGCTGGAGAACATGTGCAAAGATTCAATGCTCCAACTATAGACGAAGTGGCAATTGTTATAGTCGGAGATCAATTCCAGCCTAGAGATAGAGATATTGTTCTTCATCGGAGAAACGATCAACTGACAACAGGTGCAGAAACTCATCGATGCTACGATGCCCTGCAATATCCAATCATTTTTTGGGATGGTGCTAATGGATATCACTTCAACGTTAAGATGATAAATCCAGTCAGTGGCGAAGAAACAAATATGAAATGCAGCGCAATGAACTATTATTCATACTGATTAATGATTCGAGAGAATGAAGACAATCACATTTTGAAATGCCATCAATTGTTTCACCAATACATTGTAGATATGTATGCAAAAATCGAAACAGAACGTTTGATATTCATCCGTTTGAATCAGAACAAGCTTCGCTCTGAAGAATACATTCATTTGCGAGATGCAGTTGTAAATGATGGTAATACAACTAACGTTGGAAGACTAACGATTTTGCCATCTTTATATACAGGCAGTCCACATCATATGCATGAGTACGCTCAAGATGCAATTGCGTACGTTCATTACTACGGGCGTCCAGAACTATTCATTACATTCACATGCAATCCAGCTTGGGACAATATACAATAGCTCTTACTTCCTGGGCAATCGCCGGTGGATAGGCATGACATCACAGCACATGTTTTCAGACAGAAGCTGAAATCACTGATGGATTTCATGGTAAAACATAAAGCGTTTGGCTCTGTGCGCTACTGGATGTACTCAGTGGAATGTCAAAAGAGAGGATTGCCACAAGCACATATACTAATCTGGCTCTATAACAAAATCACTTAAAACGAAATCGATGATGTAATATGTGCTGAAATACCCGATGCTGACGTCGATAAGGATTTGCATGAAGTTGTGATGAAAAATATGATTCATGGACCTTGCAGTGCACTGAATCCAAATTCACCATGCATGATAGACGGAAAATGCTCTAAGCGATATCCTCGAGCATTAGTATCCAACAGTTACAAGAAACGATGGATATCCTTTACACGGAAAAAGATCAGCAGAAGATGACGGTAAATTAGCAACCATACAAATGCGAAACAGTGACATCGAAGTAGATAACCGGTGGGTTGTTCCATATTCGCCTTTGCTATCAAAAACATACAAAGCGCACATAAACGTGGAATACTGTAACTCCATTAAATCGATCAAATACATTTGTAAGTACGTGAATAAAGGCAGCGACATGGCAATTTTTGGCTTGCAACCAGAAAGAAGCGATAGGAATGCGGTCATACATATCGATGAAATCGCACAGTATCAGGCTGGAAGATACATAAGCAGCAATGAAGCTGTATGGCGAATTCTTTCATTTCCCATACATGAACGAAGT
>NC_056750.1:28920814-28923314 GCF_019279795.1 Protopterus annectens
CCATTTCACAAAGATGGCACCATCACAGACATTAGGAATTTCAGACCCATCAGCCTGATGAGTTGTGACTGACGTAATTAACTGCAATATCAAAAAAAATCTTATCAGACTCAACCTCCAGCAGTTTGGCTTTGTCTAGGGTATAGTCTGTCTAATGAATCTTTTGAACTTCTTTGAGAAGATTGCTTGGGCTGTAGCCTGTAGGCAAGTTTGTGTGTAGTCAGCCTTGACCTCTCCAATGCATTTCCTGCCATACTTCATACATATATTATAAACACATTGAAGGAGCTCCAAATTGCACCTGTATGTGGTTAGGTTAGACAGCTAGCTTAGAAACAGGTAAGAGTTGGGAGTGTATCCTCTAAGATCATGAAGGTGACTAGTAGAGTTCTGCAGGGATCTGTGTGGTGACCTTTGCTGTTCAGGATTTACTTCTCAGATACCACTTATCAGATTAGGATCTTTGATTAACAAAGTTTCCATGGCAATGCTAACCATCTGGCAGTGTGAACCTTGACGATTGTCACTGTTGGGTGACACTCTGACCCCATGTGCAAAAATGCGATAAGGGGATTGTGGACAGATGGTTAACAAAGTCTGTAAATGATTGCATGCTGGGAGTTATCAAGTTCCCCCTTGATATGTAGGGATTCCAGCAGGAGCTTACACTTGGTAAGAGCTAGTGTACTAAAAAGAGCTCAAGCAAAAACGTAACATTTGGGAAGCATTCCCCCTCGTATCTGCAGATTATCACATAGGTAACATACCACTTCAAAATGAAAAGGCAGTGAGACATCCAGGTACATTGATGGGCAGCAGCCTTAAATTTGACCATCATGTTGCAGTGGTTGTTAGGCAATCTTTTTTCTTTGCACAGCTCACAACCAAAGGTATTTTCTTCCTGATCAAAAGAAGCAAACTAGACTTTGGTTTGCTCACCAGTGCAAGACTGACAGTTTCTCTGAAGCCAAGTAATTTGGTTATTTTTTTTTTTTTTAAATTCCTCATCTGATTAGGCAAGAACAATATTAGTATTCTGTAGACTTTCCTTGCATTACCTCCTTCATGTAACAACAGTTTTTTTTTGTTCAGGAAGTTTTAGTAAAAGTGCAAACTGAATGGCCAGAAAAAAGTACTTTTTAGCCCCATTTTTGGCCAGATAGATTTGATTTCTTCCCTGCTTCAGTGGTAGTCACTTTTAATCTAGTGGAACATACTGCCTTGGAACCAAAATAACCTGGTTCATCTCAGCCAGCAAATTACTAATATTGCTTGCACTCACCAGGGTGAACAAGGAGAAGGTTACTGTCAGCTGCCTGTCGGGTGCTCAGATCCGCCACATAACACAGACACTTAGGTCACTCCAGAACAAGTACAAGTATGATGCTGTCATTGTACATGTTGGTATGAATGATCCAAGACGTACCTCCCTGGACTACATGAAAAGAGACATTGAGGAGCTCTCTGATCATGTAGCCCAAGCTGGTATGACCCGAACCTTGAGTAGCATACTACCTTCACCTAGAATGATACCACAATACAAAGATAAAATGATCAATTTCAACAACTGGCTAAGCTTCTGGTGTCATTCTAAGGGGATCCAGTGTCTGTCTGCCTGGGATGACATGATAGACGAGCCTCGCTGTTTTGCCAGAGATGGGTTGCACCTGTCACCCCTAGATTTTCGAATACTGGCCAAGGCTCTTGCCGTCCCCATAGTGCCTTTTTTAGGCAAGGCTCAAAGGACAAACCAACCACCGTAACCAGCACAGTTAACCAAAAACTACGGGTAATGCTACTCAACACCAGAAGTCTCAACCTCAAAATACACACACTCGAGGCTCTCCTCAGCATGGAGAAAATCGATGTTTGTGCAGTGACGGAAACCTGGTTCAAGAGAGCACCCCAGCACTGCCAGGTTACAATTCATATCATACCTTCCGGCCTCAGTTACCAGATCGCAGTACAAAGGGCGGAGGTGTATCCATATTCATCAAGGATACCCATATCTCCAGGTTAGTAGCACAGCATGATGCCCCAGAGGTCATCCATGCGGAACTATCAGCAGGCAAAACCACATTTCAAGTCGTAGCCGGTTGTAGATCGCCCACCATATCCCAAGATGCTCACTCTGCATTCCTTGAGACATTGTAAAATATAAAGGTTCTACCCAACACCATACTCTTGGGTGATTTCAACTACCCTGGTATAGACTGGGCGAACTACCAGTGTTCCAACTCCTATGCTCAGCGATTCATCGAATTTATAAATTCAAATGCCCTTGAACAACTAGTATGTTCTCCCACTAGAGGGGACAACATATTGGATTTAATCATCACAAATATGGGCGCCCATTGTACCACACCCATTATCACTCCCTCCTTAGTTAGATCTGACCACAAACTGATAACCCTGGACATCCTCACCCCTCCACCTCCCCCAGTCAAAGAAACCATAGTCAAAAACCTTTCCAAAGCAAACTTCAAACTACTTGCATCCG
>NC_056750.1:28928314-29068314 GCF_019279795.1 Protopterus annectens
TTCTTCAAATAATCTCATCCTTGGGTGATAAGGGGGTATGAAACTACTTTTTTTAAATGTAAACTCCGAAGTAACAGAAAAATCACATTTTGTATGAAAAAATACTTTAAATTCAAATTTCTACAAAAATTTTTGATATTCATACACATATCATGTTGAGACAAAAAGAAAGAAAGTACATAATTAAATCCTTTCTTTAACACAGCTTTCTCGTCTTCATTAAGCTGGTATTCAGTTCAATTTACTAGAAGTCCTTCATCATTTATTTCTCTTTCACCAATTTCTCAAATCTTTCCTTCATTTCTCTCAAATTCTCTCTTCCAATGTTTCTTTCCACCCCTTCTAAAGGGCCCCCCCTTAGGTTAGGTCTAGCTTTCTTATGTATAGGAGAATGTATTTCAGTCACTTCTAAGTCCGTATCTGTACTCACTGCATTAGAAGACATTTCAGATGTACTGGACTCAAAATATATATATGTATAAGCAAACAAAAGCAAGGGCTGCAATATTAACTCCTATGCTGAACATCAAGTTTATCTTCCCTCACTGCAGCCAGCAGGTCCCCAGACAGTGTGAATGTATAAAAGTCCCTCCTATGCCAAAGCAGAGATAAAAAGAATCTGGAATTACTTCGCTCTTGCTCTGTGCAGGAATGGCAAATAAGCCAATTTCTGGAGGGCTCCACTTCATAAGACTTGGAGCAGATGATCTCTTAATAAGAATCTTCAGTACACGACTCATGAAGAGCTTAAGAGATAATGTCAGCTTACTCACATCACAGGGAATTGAACCACTGAGTGTGAGAGTGATGCTTCTGTCTCTGACTAACTGTCAGACACACACATCAATTCTGTGGACAGGAAGCAAGGCTACTGCCTGGCCGGCTCTTTCAGTAAATGAGGAGTGGCCTGTGAAGAATTCTGTCGTCACAGTTTTCACCTCCAAGCTTTAAAAGACAGCTGACAAGTCCCATTTCACCTTGGAAAAGGTACCATATGGGAGAAGTGGGAGAAAAAGTGGACTCCCAAACCTGCTAGGGAAATATCAGGTATTAGAACCTATGACTGGTTTAGCTGGCTGCAGGAATGAAAATCACATCAATAGGATGGTGGAAATATATCCATGAAGTCCAGCAACAACATCCAGACTCTCTACAGCAACAAGGATAACATTCACAGGAATGAAGATGTACTAGATATGGTGAATAATCCATTTATCCCCTTTGGGGCCGGGAAAAGGCAAGGGAAGAACCATGACTCTGTTGTGAATAGAGACAGCCTCTATGTAGAGTCTGGAACCATTCCATAAACTTAGCAGGAGGCAATCGTCCCTAGTGATAGCTCACCAACTCCCCTCCCCCCTTCCCAGTCTGCCTCAGATCAAAGTCAGAACTGCTGACAAGGTCAGAAAGGTCATCCTCTTGACAGACTTGCTTGGCAAGGGACAGGACATAACAATGCAATACCCAAGAGCTTTTCTTGCGTAGTATGGTGTGCATCTGTCTCTTTTGAGATTGACTACAACTGACAGAAAAGGAAAGGAGTCAAAGTTCCTCCACAGTGGTGATTCAGTGTCTATTTCTTCAACAGGTCCTCCACCAGGTTTTTAGGTGTCTGCTCAAATAAAAGTGTTTCAAAGTTCCTCCTTAAAGGAAGCCCATATTAGCCATGCCTTCCTGTAGTGACACATACCAAAAGTCTACAAATGGTACAGCATCACCTCAGTCAAAAGTGCAGCAGGCTATGTGAAAGCGACAGACAGCACCCGAATTAGGTCAACCTTAAGCCCCAGCTCAGTAAAGGCAAAATCAACACCTCTAGGAACCAGATGGACATTTTAAACGTAGACTCATCTACAGCACAATTAGGCCATGGCCTACTTCCCCAACTTCAGTCCTTATCACAGTACTTCAGCAGATATCTGAGGCTGCAAGGTGGGCTTTTCTTTCACCACCATCCTGACTGCAGCAAGCTGACTTAAGAGCTTCTCTCTCCAGTGAGTCTCAGAGCTGAACTGTTGGCAAGTGTGACAATGTTTAATACTTGGCACCTCTCCTCTAAGGAAAGGAAAGAATGTTGGTGCAGGCCTGACATTATAATTTGATGGACAGAGGACCACTCTGTGGAATTTCAGAAGCCTTTTTTACCAGCAAAAGTAATGGCTGAGGTACTAACAATGCATGCAGAAGAAAATAATTAGCAGTCTCAAGGTATAAGTACATACATCATAATAAAGTAATTTAATGTTAAGTATTAGCAGTGAGGGTAAGAACCTAAAAAAAAAAAAAAAGATGAACTATAGTTGGTTGAAAGGATTAATCCAATCACAGGGTCTGATGAGGAATGTCTTACTTCCAGATCATATAGCTCCTCAAAATAAAAAAAATAAAAAAACAAAAAAGGAAATGAGACCCACTTAAAGAATTCAATAAAAATACTGTAATGGGGAGGGGAGAGAACAAAAAGGAGGGATTCTACATTTTCAGACATTTCATCCAGACCAAAGGGGATGGAATCTAGTCTGTATATCAGGGACTATCCACATTTATCTGTGCCAGGAGGAGATATCAAACATCTGAAGGGCAAAAGTACAAATCAATTGTTCACCTGTTCCCTCTAAAGTAAAGGTGATGCAGACATAAGGATGTGCCAACTTATTTTGCTACAATTACTGCCGGGAAGTTATCCAACAAAGTAGCAACAGAAACATGGGAAGTCTCTAGAAGTAAACATGGAAAATATCAGATAATCAAAAGATGCATGCACTGACACAGCCCTTCCATTCAGTAAGGAAGACAGCAGTACAGGGTGTGACTAACTACCAGAAAAGGAAACAAAGCAGCTACCCTCTACCCTGCTCTTCTTCCTCTCCCATAATTCCTTTTAGAAGCACATGCTAGACAGAACAGGAAAACTAGAACACACTTCAGCCTATCAAGTTATGGAGAAAATCCTGATACCAGTATGTCAAGGTTTCCCCTGAATGCAAAAAGCTTTAGCCAATCGGTCACTAGTACCTGATGCAGTGAAGCATCAATGTCCGCTGCATAACAACTTTGTAATTCAAAATCTCTCTCTAATTAAAAGGTTGGTCTTTCAACTACATTTTTAACTGAAAGAAAAAGAAAATCTTGTATACTCTATAATGTCTGCAATTTCCTTGTTCTTTTTAAAAGTGTTTTTCTGAATCAACAAAATGTTCACATTTATTTTAACAGTGGCTCTCTCCTAAACAAAAAGGCACTGCAAATAATAGCCTTCTGAAAGAATGTGGCATCCAAGAGAGTGTCTGTTGGCAAATTCTGTTAGGACATCATTAGTAAAAAAGCACAAAACCAAAAACAGTAATCTAGACAGCAAAAGAAAAATATCTGCACCTAGCTGGGTGTGTCAAAGTTAAGGCCTACAAGCCCAGAAGGAAATGACAAACTACTAAAAAACAATAGATGGCCCATTTACTTATGGAGGCAAAATGGACTACTTTGTTCATTTATTTACTTATTCTAAATTCTGTTAGGACATCATTAGTAAAAAAAAAGCACAAAACCAGAAGGAAATGACAAACTACTAAAAAACAATAGATGGCCCATTTACTTATGGAGGCAAAATGGACTACTTTGTTCATTTATTTACTTACTTAATTTGATAATTTAGTGAACTGGTTCATGGATCCTTTCAGTCATGCAATGTGCTAAACGCACAAAGAACAGAAGACAGCCAAATACTGAGTGCAGCAAAAAAACAAAAAAAAGAAAATACAACTACTGATAAGAATAAAACACTGGTACACACAACACAAGTACAGGATTACTAGAGGAAAAGAACCAATTACTAGTGACTGAAAACTTGCACAAAAGCAGAAAGCACAACCATTATGAGACGGTCTTCAAAACTAACACAGGTCTGAATAATGTGCAAAATGTGACAGACTACATTATCAGCAAAATGCCAAGCTTTGAATTATTTAAGAGTGAAGTTTACAAAGTTCGCAGTTCCAACAGAAAACAATCTCAGAAAACACTCAAAAGCTGTTGAAACTTTTGGTTTTAGCGCTTTCATTTTAATAACTGCAAAACGTCTTCGGGTGAAACAGTAAAAATGCAAATATGTTTAAAATGGAGCTTGTATAATGTACTAAGTCATATGAGAATCGAGCCCTTTTTCATTCATTAAATTTAAAGCTATACATCCCTATTAAAATCTTTACCCCATAGCTTAAATTATAGTGTTCCATGGGTATTAAACATCGCAAAAAGGTGTCACCTAAACTTAGTTTAACATAGCAAACCATAGACAAATTATGAAAGGCATAATAAAAGCATAACAAACATAAAATACTTGCTCCCAAAATTCTGTGTTAATACACAACAAAAAGATTCTAAGTCTTCTTTCGGCTTTTCCCGGTTAGGGGTCGCCACAGCGGAACTCCGGTCTGCTAATGATTGGTAGTTGATTTTTACGTGCTGAGTTACCAGCCCTGATGCACAACCTTCAACGAAGGTACGCCCATTCACGCATGTCTCCACGCAGAAGACGCTCTAGCTAAGAGTCGAACCGGACAGCGTCAGTAATACCCAAAAAATATTAATATAGAGAATAAAATATAGTAACAAGAAACTATAAGAAGAAAACTGAAAATGAGAAATAAAAAATATAACAAAAAAATGTAGGTTAAGCATTAAGTTTAAGTAAACGACCAAAGCACTAAAACCAAACATTTCAACTGCATTTGAGTGTTTTTTGAGATTGTTTCGTGCTAGAACCATGAATGGGAGTCCCTACAGTAAAGTATTTTTTTCTTATTTAAGAGTAATGCAAAATGGCTTCAAGGTAAATTTCTCTCAGATATTCAAAAATGCATACCTCTCAACTGTCCAGATTTTCACAGAATGTCCAGATTTTTGTTTCATATTTTGGGTCTGTTCCTGATGAAATCTGTGGTTTTCTGGAATTTATGCAGCAAATCAGTGAGGGCTGAATTCACTACATAATGACAGACATTTGAGTTTCAGACTTCATATCTTTCCGAAAATGCATGGTAACACAAGATCTTTTAGCAACTTTCCAAGTTTATAAGAGCCATATTTAACCCCCCCCCGTTATTTTTAGCTTTGCCCAGACTTTTTATGCGAAGAGGTTGAGAGCTATGCAAGAAAGTCAAAGTGAGACTCCATTTTCTTTGAAACAGATGCATTTAAAACCATCAGCAAGACATTCTTCTATTTTAACCTTAAATTTGGTAAGAACCGGCGCTATTCTTATGGAGATGGGAAGGCTATTCTCATTGCCAGAGACTACCTTAATAAAAAGGGATCCTCTCCCTTGCAATGTGACTGAAGAATCTATCATGGAACTAGAACGAAAGGAGGTATTTTCAGGAGACACAGCTCCTTGCTCCTGTAGCTCTCATGCAATAATGCTGGGATGCAATAATCAGCTTTTTACTGACAGACAAGAACATCAAGGCAAAACAGTGGTGGTGACAAGAGGCATACAAGTAAACCAAACAGCTTTCTATAAAAAAAAGTGGTGGCACTTATTTGCCAGTGGAATTAAATGCTAGGTACATTTTTTTTTTAAAAAGTGGTCTGCAACAACAACATGGCATGGGAAGAAGAAGGTGTCAGCAATGGAATTTTTCCATTAAGCTGACTGGGGTTCTACATGCTTGAATAGTAAAAAAAATGCTCACTAGTCATACTGTTCAGCTGTAAGTATTGCCAAATCACTGCCTATGAGAGACAGCTATTTGCTCTACTAAGGAACTTCTTTACCCACTGTTATGGGTCTATATCATATGAGCGAATCGCCCAAATTGCAAACTCTCATAATATCGAATGTACTGGACCTCAAAGTGCTTTTTCTCAGATTGCGGTACAGTGAAGAATGGAATATTTGCCCTTTCCTCACTGTAGTGCGATCTCGAAGTTATAATATATATTTAGCGGGGTGGTGGGGGGCACAGCCCCCCCACAATAGGAAGTTTGAGGTCCAGTACGTTCGATATTAAGAGCGTTTGCAATTTGTGAGATTCGCTCATGTGATACAGGCCCACTGTTATACACCAGTGAGATCAGGATACAAAAGCAATGAAAACTGTGATGGAGGAGGAAATGCCCCTTCCAAATAAATACATATTTTGACATATACTGGTCGACTGCAGGTGACTTTTATTCTCAAGCAGTTGTGAATCAAAGCAGCTGATGGTTTTCAATCAATTACAACTCAATCATCCATAGAGTAAGCCCAAAGGAATGATGTATTACAACCCAGAAAGCAAGACACATATCCAGTTGTACTCCTTGGTCCAGGTGGTTTGTAACTTACCTCCAATTGTCTCTAGACTTTAGCTAAGTAGGGCATGCACTTCACTGTCTGTTACTGTTGGCCTCCCTGTAACAGCAAAGCCCTTGGGAATATGACTAGTGAAAACATCAGACTTGGGGACTGATGCCCTCCTTTCCCAAGATCGCAATCATATCATCAGGGTTACACATAATTAAGGCAGTAGTGCAGGCTGGCAAAACTCTAGTCTGGACATTTGCTACTATAATACCTTTGCTTTACACTCTGAAAATTAAACTAGGACTAAGTTCTACTGTGTACGAGCCTTCTGACGCTGTGCTGCAGTGCGCTTATGAAATGCGTTTACATCTAAAAATACACCAGTGCTGCAATTACAAATGTTTAATTAAAAAACTACAGTACTAATTACCTGAACTACCTGGTGGTTACTTTAATTCTTTGCCTGTTTTTGCTCCACTCTAATCGTTTTTCGACCTTCGCTTTGCTGTTTTATGGCAAGGCTTCTAACAATGCTGGAATTCATCTGCTGATGATCCTGAGACTTGCATGGGGATGCCAGCTTTGTTCTGGAGGATCTGTGCTTCATCCTGTTTATGTTCACCAGTGACTGGCTACTATATTTCTGCAATCTATCCTGAGTGACCCCTCTTTCACCAGGGAATGTGACTTGTCTTAGCTTATATGCACTGGCACACCTGACAAAGCTGACAACTATAGGACAGTATGCACTCTGCTACTAGAAGAAAGACTTCAGCTTTTGATCAAAAGTGCTGACTTTTAGCTTTTCTGGTCCTAATGACTGATACAGGGAGGGGTTTTACATTCTGGATTTTCTTGATCAAAAGCTTTGAGAGCTAAATTTGAATTCTGCATTTGAAACCTCAACATTTTATGTGACTGATTAAATATCAGCAGTATTTTATATTTTTACCATGCCTCCCAGATTCCACCTTGGCTATGTGTACTATTTAACATTTGTTATACAGTCTTGCCTGGGTTTTGTGAGTTAACTAATTTTCTGAACTATTTTAGTTTGGAAAACTGTTATGTATTACCACTGCAGTTCACATGTTTACATTGATTAGCTCATCTGTATACTGACCATGGAATCAGTAAAGCTTTCATGATTAAACACTTAAAGCCGGTTAATTAATTACGAATTCATGCAACTATGATCCTTATGACAAACACTATTTGATAATAATGCTGGATTATACTCTGTTGAAATAACTGTGACAACATAAGGAAAAAGCACAACAAACTTACCTTTCAAGAGTGTTCCGGATGGTTTCAATTTCTTTATTGTAACTTCGACTCCCAATTATGGTCTGAAATGCCTGCGTGGGATCAACAGCCTGCCCCCAAACCTTGGATCCAAGTCGATCCAAAATCACCATAAAACACTGCAGTGCAGGCCAAAAGGGATCATTACTTTCATCTGAAACCATAAAAAGATGCACAAGATGCACAAGCATCACTTCTGTTCAGCAATGGCATTTACCGTACCAACATATTCTATTAGCACTGTTAATTTAAAAACAGGCTCTGATTAAAAAAAACAAGATGCGGACTAAGAAAATCTAATTCCATGTGAATTTAACTGCTAAACAGGTAGATGTGCATTGCTCTAGGAATAATTTGTGAAATTCTTTGGCCAAAGTATGTTAGTTGTTAATAATTGCAAACTAGAAAAGAAAATGACAAAATAAAATTCCTACAACTATTACTATCCGAGTCAAAGACACTATCACTATTTATCTGTTCACCAAGTGCCCAGTGACTCAGTTGGGTGAATTCCAGCGACATGTGGGTCTGTAAATTTGAATAACAATTTGATTGAAAATAATTACAATTACCAACTGAAAGACCACTGACTTAATTTGTCTCCATGCATCATATTGGTAGTATTCTAGTTTGAAGTTGATATTACTGCAGCACAGCTAGGCCACTCTTTTTTTAATCCTATCCTATCAAATGCAAGCACATTTATTTACTGTTCAAGATCAAACTCCTTCAATAAAAGCCTTTCAAACTAACAGCAAACTTTTTTTTACTCAAGTGACTGAAAATTCATGACAAGACTAAGCAAAAGCAGATAATGTAAAAGCATCCCAGAAAAGGAGTAAAATGCATACCTTCAAGAGCAAAATGCAGCAGCCCAAAAACTGATATTGGCAGTCTGGTCTACAGACTGATAGAGAAATGAGTGATAAAAGTACTGTACATACTTAATAGGGTACAACCCTGCAGTTGTAGTAAGTCATCACCAATACACAACAGATTTTCGGGTGTGGCACAGCAAAGAGTTTCTACAGGTAAACAGTTATGACCACCTAAGTGTGTGTGTGTGTGTGTGTGTGGGGGGGGGTCTAGTGTGAACTAGGTTTTAACACAGATGTCTCAACACCCAGAGCATGCAGTCTGCAATCTCTACGAACATGGTCAGTGAAAAACAGCAAATTTAAGGAAACCAATTTATATTGCATACAAGAAAAAATAAGATAAATGATTGCTTGCAACAACTGCATGTATTACAATAAAATAATGCATTTTAAAGTAACTTGTTTAACATACCACAAAGGTGACTACTGCCACATAAAAAAAAATTGCAACTGGTAGATTAAAATATGCAATGGAACACATGAAAAAGTAAATACAGTTGTGCAAGTTCCACTTACATATAACAGTAGATGTTTGTAAAACAGACTGCCTCACAGGCATATGGGTAGTAGTATCAGACTACCCTCCCTCTGGCTGTCTCTCAGAGCTTCAGACTCCTCCTCCTGCCAGTCTGTAGTTGTGAAGCACCAATCAGCCTCCAGAGCAGGAGAGTACTTCTCAGCCCCCAGACAGCAGTACTTGGTTTTCTCTCTAGGGCCCAAAATGAGCAGCAGATAGAAAATGCATAGAAAATGCAAGCTTTGCAAACACCTACTTTTACAAAAGACAACACACAGAAACACAGACACACACACAAAAGCTGCTTAAGAAAACACACACACACAAAACAAAAGCTGCTTAAAAAAAAAAAAGCAACCACCAACAAAAAAAACTATATACATCCAAGTAAACAGGGATGGTTGCAGGGTGCTGCCAGTAAGGTATTGTGTTCTACAATTATCTGCTATTACAGGTAAGTGGAACTTATAAAACTGCAGTATGTTCAACACATACTCACACTGCCTTCCTGGTATATGGGTTGATTCCCAAAGTTTACCCAACCTGGGAAGAAGAAGGCTGAGGGTCCAGGAGCCCCTGGAGAATAGTCTCAGCTAAGCCTGCTCTGGATCAAGAAATGGCATCCAGTCTGTAGTACTCTGTGAAGGTATGGACTGAAGACCAAGTTGCTGTCACTAGAATACTTCTAGAGGCCACCCCTTTCATAAATGCTACTAAATACGAAAATGCTACAGTGGAATGTACCTTTACCTTGCCTGGATTTGCCTTGCAATGGTGGGTGTAACAAAAAATAATACCAGAGGGCAACCAAAATACAATGGTATGCGAGACAGGTTGACCTTTCTTTGCCCCATAGAAGGTAACAAAAAGCCTTTCAGTCTTCCTAAAGAGCATTGTTCCATCAAGGTAGTAATAGAGACGTTGATGCAAATCCAAGCTATGAAGAATCTTCTTTTCCAGATTCTTAGCTTCTGGGAAGACCAAAGGGAGAATAACAGACTGATCAAGAGTGAACTCTGAAAATGCTTGCAGCATGAAGCAAGGATTAGTGTACAATACAACCCTATCCTTATGGAAAAGGAGGAAAGAGTGCCCCAACATGAGAGCTTGCAGCTCTGAAACTCTCCTTGCAGATGTCAGAGCAATAAGCAAAACAGTTTTCCACATTAAGAACTTGAGATCAGATTGAGCTGCCGGTTTGAAAGGTGGCAGTCAAATTTTCTAGCATATAGTTGAGATCCCACAGATGAAGAATTGAGGGGATCTCATAAACAACACTCCTTTCATAAACTTTTTAACCAAAAGAGGAGAAAGAGGAGGAAACCACAGGCAGACAAGGCAGAGATGGCTACAAAATGCCCCTTGATGGATGCCTGTGATAAGCCATCCTGAAGTAGCTCACAGAAATATTTCAAGACCACGGGGAATTAACTACAACAGAGCCCCTCCATTTCCATTTAGGCACCACTTAGAAAACCTCAGTTTCTCAGAGCTGCTCTTGGTTTGGCTACTTCAACTGAGTTACAGAGAATTTGCTGCATCTAAAATATCCGCTGCTAAAAGAATGAAAAGTATCATTTTGCAGTTCTGCTGACTATTTTTACTGTATTTCATACGAAGCCCACGTTAATTGTTACACTTCTTGTACTTTTAGTAGAGTTTCAAAGCTGAACTGTTTCCAGTGCTGCTGCAGTATTTAATTACACTGCATCTGCTAGTTTTACAGGACTGTATTATCACTTTCCTGCTATCTCTGTGGCCAGCCTCGTGGGCATAGGCATCCTGACGCAACGTAGCAATTGTATCATGTACAGTGACAACCACTTAATCCTGAAACAAACTGTGTGTGAGAGAGGTAGTTACAGTATGAAAACTGAGACATGACTCACATACTGACAAACCAAATGACAAGCAGGTTGTCAGCACACGCACATCATGTCCCTCACAAAAATAAGGTCTCAACGCATAAACCTACATTTGTGGAGATGTAAGTAAACTGCCAAAAACTTAAAAGCCTCCCCCTTACGCTGCCCTCAGAAACCACATGCAAACAAAACCAAGTCAAGACCAACTACTACACACAAAAATGTACATCATAGTGTCTCCAAAACATTCCCCTAAGGCAAAACATCACACATTCAAACATATTGGCCATAGCAGACTCCAATGTGATAAATACGGACGCCCCCTCACCAGGTTGGCTAAAGACAGAGTTACAGTCATTTGCCTGTCAAGGGCCAGGATTTGCCAGATTATGCAGGCACTCAGGTCACTCAACCACAAGTACCAGTATGACTCAATCATAGTCCATGTGTGTGTGTGAAAGACTTGAGATCCCGGGACTATACAATGAGGGACATGATGGACATCTCTGAATATGTGTCACAGGCTGGTATGAGCCTCACACTAAGCAGCATTCTACCCTCACCAAGAACGATACCACAATACAAACAGAAATTGATTGACATCAGTAATTGACTTAGATACTGGTATCATTCCAAGGAGATCCAGTACTTGTCAGCCAGTGATGACATGATCCACACACTGCTTTGCCAGAGATGGTCTGCACCTGTCGCCGCTAGACTTTTAAATACTGGCCAAGGGATTAACCACCCCCATAGTGCCTTTTTTGGGCAGTGCCAAACCAACAGACCCACTAATATACCAAATTTTTCTTATGCCAAGCTGAAGGTATTACTGCTCAATGCTAGGAGCCTTAACAAGAAACTGCACTTCCTGGAAGCTCTCCTAACCTGGAGAATGTTAACATCTGTGCAGTTACAGAGGCTTTGTTCAAGGCTGCAGAAAGCATCCCAGCAATGTAAGACAATACCACCTACGAAACATTCAGACTACCCTCTGAAAAGGAAGAAAAAAATAAAGTAAGAAGCGTTTCCATTTACATAAAAAAAAAAAAAAAAAACACACCTCCACATTGGTCAAGCAGGATGACTCATTTGAGCTACTCCATGTCCAGCTAACCGTACATACAATCCCCCACCATACCATCACTAGCTATACGTCTCCAGTCATGATCAATGAAAACCACTCCGCATACCTGAAGTTAGTAGAATCACTTGCCCATTCAGCCCAACACACTATTCATGGGCGATTTTAACTACCCCTCCATATACTGGGGACAGGCACGCAACCACCAACATGCAGGCTTAGAGATTCCTGGACTTTGCCAATGCAAATGCTCTGGAACAGCTGGTCTACACTTCCACTAGGGGCTCAAATATCCCCGACACAGTACTCACAAACATAGGGGAAAGTTGCACCCCCCCCCCCCCCCCAGCATAATGTCTTCATTGGCAAGATCAGATCATAAATTGGTCTCCTTTAAAATAATGAAACTGTAGAACCCCCATCAAACCCTAAAACCCTAAAGAATTTTTCCAACGCAAATGACTTTCTGTTAAGTGATAGCAAAGGTAATTGTAAAGATCCCTATAACCCCGAAAACACAAAGGCTTATGCATAAGTATACAAGAATACCCTGTACAATCACTTAAATAACTGCACAGAAATAGCAGTACTTGATCAAACTAAACCCTCATTAAAAGAAAATACAGTGCATAAATAACATGTCATATGCAGACACCCTCAAGGCCCTATCCCTGTACTAAGTCTCCTACAAGCTGTTGAGGGAAAATGTATGCCTGCCAACAAGGCATAATCAGACCCAACTCTGATGGACCTAATGTACATCTGCAAAACAAACAACACCAGAATTACCCACTCTAAAGACAAACCTTGCCTGTAATATAAATAGGACATGCTGGAGAGACAGGTATGCATCCAAGAGACTAACCCCTTCTCTGCAACAGGTTCCCCCATCCATGTGAAGCAGACTTCCTCCTTAACCCAATTCAAGTGCAACTTCGGCAATTGGATGGGGAACAGGAAATTCATCCCTGGACTAGCATCCATGTCTCTAATGGACACAGGCAACCTGTAAATGGTTCATCTCCCAGGTCCCTGCTAACACTTATCAAGGGTAAGAGAACTTATCAGAGGTTTGGAAACTTATCAGAGATCAGCAAATGCCTACGAACATATGAACCTATAACTCCAAATCTAGCCAGAAAACAAGTCATCATAGTGGCCCCCTGGCATAAACAGACTATACAAAAGAAGGAAAAAATTCCTGTCTAGACGTTAAGTGGTAGGGAGCACAACAGAGAAAAAATCCCTCATTAGTCTCAACAGGCAAATTAGGGAACTAATCAAGTCTTCAAAAGCTAAATACAAGACTACAATAGCCTCCCAAGCAAAGGATAACTACATAGCATTTTTTACACTCAACATGTGCTGAACTGGCTGTAGATGGCACTATACTCAACCGGAAGGAAGAGAAAACCTGCTGGCCAATAAATTCAGCTCAATTTCACCCCCCCCCCCATCACATATGGTCACTCACCATGAAACACCCCCTAACATTCCTTTGCCTGTTATCACAAAAGAACTGGCTGTCACTGCACTCTCTTAGACTAGAAACAGGGCATCAATGGGTCCTGACAGAATCCCAGGGTGTCTATTAAATATCTTGAAACATGACTTAGCAGACCCACTACCCGCTCGCATCTCTATTTAACTTCAGTCTCCAAACAGGCTTTGTCCCAGCAGAGTGGACAGCAACAGACATTCCTCTGCAAAAGGGGGACAATCAATGAACCCAGGAAACTACCACCCCATAAGTCTAACTATCCTCATGACTAATAATAACACAGAAAATATGCAGACTCTAGGCCCAAACCAGTTCAGCTGGATGAGGGTAAGACAAGTGCATGCTGCTTATCTTGACCTGGCGAAGGAATTATGACATAATATCCTGCTTGGGTATTATAGATAAACTCACAAAACTGGGCATAAACCTCTACGTCATCCCTGGATATACAAATGGCTCACGGATGGGAAACATGTTTAGAGTGGGAGAACCAACATCCAGCAAGAGGCCAGTCACCAGTGGAGTACCACAAGGCTCGGTGTTGGGTCCCCCTCCTGCTTGCGATATACTTCTCAGATGTCAAGGCAAATGTAAATGGCCACTGGCTGACTACGTTTGCTGATGACTGCAAGCTGCAGGCAATCACTGACTCCCCAAACATGTTGATATCCTACAGAAAGGTCTGACACAGATTAATGATTAGTGTCAGAGCCATGGCCTCAAACAAAATGAGAAGTGCGTAATAATACCCTTTGAAAACCTAATACCCCTGCAAATTATAACATTGATAGCACTTCCCTAAGAGTGAACCCAGTGGTGAGAGATCTGAGTACTCAGACAATAATCTTAACTTTGACCATCGTGTGTCCACGGTGGTGAGAAAATCCTTCTATGTGGCTCAGTTTATATGTAAGAGGATGGCATACAGACCTAAGGAAGTCATAATACTAGTGTACTCAGCCTTCATCAGACCAATAATTAAGTACAATGCACCCTTTGGCATGTACCTTGCCAGGCACCTGCAACAGTTGAAGCTCCCTCAGAGGTTTATCACCAGAAAAAAAAATACAGAGTAAAACCAACATGTAAAATGCAGATTGATTAAGAGCCCTATTACTGTATTCAGTGTCCTACTCATTACGGAGGTGTGATCTGTGTTGACCTACAAGGTAGTCTCTGACCCAGCCCTAATGGAAATTTTGCATAGTGTCAAAAATAACTGCACAAGAGTTACCGGCTCCAAAGATTTAAACCTGATATCAGACATAAATAGATCATGCAGGGCAGACAGATATATGTCCCACAGATTGCCCCTCCTCTGGAATAGACTTCCTATTCATGTGAAGCAGAGTTCTTCCCCGACTATCTTCAAGTGCAATCTGGACCAATGGATGGGAAATCGCAAATTCACTCCTGGGGTGGCACCCATGTCCTTTATGAACAGAGGCAGTTTGCAAAAATTGTCAAAACCCCACTTGCTAACCTTTATTTTTTCCCCTAGGGATAGAAAACTGGGTAAAAAACTGGACAGGCTTCTAAGAACTTTTCAGCCATTAGTCTAGTAATCTCCTAAGAACCTATACGGTTTTCTAGTAACAGGTTTTTCTGGCCTCTTAACACCTGCTGCACCTACTCATGAAATAGGTGCCTAAAGGAAGTCAAAACTGAATCATCCAGGCTATCAAATGAATTTTCACTAAATCAGGGGGTACCAAACACCTCATACTGTATACGCAAATGGAGAACCAAGCTTGCCTGGGCCAATAATAATTTTTGGGATTTCTCACTGAACTTTGAGAAGTACCTTCTGAATCAGAGTAAATGATGGAATTACTAAAATGAATATTCCTGTTCAAGGGAATGAGGATGTGTCTTTCCTCCAAACATGCCTGAAGGATGTCTGGAACTGAACTTCTCTGGCTGACTGTTTTGAAAGGAAGTAAACAGATCTACTTGAGGCAGTCTCCACATCTGGACTAGACCCTGGAACACCACTGTCTTGGAGCTTCCACTCATGCAGATCTGCCCCGGATCTGCTTAGCGCATCTGCTACAACATTCTGCTCTGACAAAAATGTAAGACGTCTGGAGAGTCACAAAATATTGAGAAGCCAGCTCGCAGGGCATCACTGCCAACCAGTGCAGAAGGTAAGACCTCATACCTCTCTGACTGTTGAGATATCACTGTGGTGTTGTCCGTAACCACCTGAAAACCTGGAGTCCACAGGTGACGAAAATCCTTCAAGACGTGAATCACTGCCAACATCTCCTTGATACTGATGCAATTCTGAGCATCCTTCGGAACCCAAGCAGCTTGCTCTTTACTTCTCCATATGACACACTTTCCCACATGAAGACGGACAAATCTTTCTAGACAGACTCCACCAGAATCAGTGAGGAGACTAAAGTCCTGGATTGACAGTCAACTGTTCTCTCCACCACTGTAAATCTAGTCTGATGAAAGGAAGCACCAGCTACTGAGTTAACGGGGGAAAGCACCAGCAACAGGGTTTCCAGGGAATGAAGGTGCAGAGTCCAACAATTTCGACATACCAGTGAATTTTTATCATGTGGAAATGAGCCAGTGGTATCATGAGAATGAAGCAGGAGTCGATAAGACACCCTAGAAAGATAGGTCTGTGTAAAGAGGTCAGGCACAACTTCAGGAGGTTCACCTGAGCCCTATAAGACAAAGGAAGTCCAAAACTTTCTCTAACGATTCCAAACACCTGCATGCAAACTCTACATAGACCAACAAGTCGTCCAAGTAGGGAAAATGTGGACGCCCACAGTCAGAGTTAGCCACTACTGGGACAAGACATTTTGAAATCACTCGAGGAGCAACGGCCAATCCAAAGAGCAATATTCATAAAACTGAAAGCAAGACTCAGAGACAACAAATCTCAGACAACTATGGAAACAACGGGCGACGGGGGTATGATAACGGGCATCCTTTAATTCCAGGGTCACCAAGAAGCAGTGGTCTAGAAGAACAGGAAGCACTGTCTGTATGGTGACCATCCTGAGTTTGGAATCTTGATGAAGTTATTCAGAAAAGACATGTTCAATACTGGTCTCCACGCATTTTCTTTTTATCATTCTCCTGGAAGGAATCACTGGCTCTATGAACCCCGAATCCAGCATAAGCTGGATAATGGGCGGGGGAATAATAAAGGCTGATCTGGGGGATGAGGAGGAACTCCTCTGAATGAAGGAGGATGGTCTTTTCACTGCCCTCAGCAACCCTCATCCACAATGCTGAGGACCCACCTGTTGAAAATAAATGACAACCAGGATGCCTTGTTGAGAGACAACATGACCAGAGAAGCACCTGATGGGAAACTTGAAAAAGAAGGGTGTCTCATTGCAGCACAGTCATACATTGGGAGGGAGGTGTCCCGTTTGGGAAAGGAACCCCTCTTGTTGAACACGGCAGAGCTGTCATCCTGCCCCTTCTTTTTGTAACTTTGATTCTAGTAAGACTGGGACTTCTGTTTAAAAGGCCACCAAAAATGATCTTGTTCAAAGGAGGAAAACTTAGGAATACGAAACATTTTTGACACACCTTGCAACAATTTACCTCTGTCATCCCAGGGTTTAAGGATCTGATTAGCTACAATACCAATCAATCAATCAGACTCAATGGGAGCATTTAAAATGTTATTTTTGAAGTCAGAACATTTTTGACTGTGCAAACCTAAGTGTGCCGCCTCATCATCACTGACAAAGCTGCAATTCCAGAAATAGTGTCAGCCCCTTCTAATATAAACAGTGAAAAAACTGGAAACAGCATCTTTGACATAAACCTTCTGCTCAACATGCAGTGATGCAGCAAACCCTTCTAAACTATTCCTGCATCTCAACACAAATGTCCACATAAAATGTGATAGTCAAACATTTTAAAAAGCTACCGTGCAGGACTGCCCCAGCTTCTACCCCTGGGATTCTAGCCAGTTGCTTAGTTTATCTTGACAGACCAGATTTGTAGAACTCATAGACGTTTTATTAGAAATGACATACAGAAAAAGAGTCCCTAGACAAGGGGCCCTGGAGAACCAGAAAGGCAGACTAAACCCAATCTCCTTTTTTTCAGAACAGCCTCAGTAAGCAAAGGAGAACTACGGGCTTTCTTAAAACATCCTCCATTGCCAAGATCATTGGAGAGATGGGCTCAAGGATCGGTACCTCATTCTCCAAAAGATCATTGGCCCTGCCAATCTTGGGGACAGTAGCAGACCACTCCCAATTAAATACATCCCTAAACCTAGCCAGCCTTCAGGAAAAAGAAAATATCTGCTTGGTTTCCTGTACCTGCTTGCCATGAGAAAGAACAGACTGATCCGACTCCAAGAGGTCAAAACCCTCACACACATGATCACCTTCAAAATCAAGATCTAAAGCACAAATGCAGAAGGTGGAAGCACCAGCGTTACTATAACCCAGTTAAGCACTCTTCAATGGATCTAGGCATAGCTGCCATGTCTGGTGGGGAAACCTGAAACAGACTGCTGCTCAACTACGTGGTGAGTTTTCTGTCTCTTTTTAGCATGCACTACACTAGTGGGAGAATCCCCTGGTGGAGACGCATCAACCCTGGCAACAGATTCTGCATCCTTGACTTCCCCTGCATCTAAAGAATTTGGTTCTCCTGGATCTGAACTAGATAATGGTACAGCCCCCAGGGGAAATGTCTGACCCTTGTGTCATGCACAACTGTGGTGACAACCACACCAAGGGACCTGGGCGTAAAAGAAGGCGAGTAGTCTGACAGGTCTCCACAGGCTGAGGCGTAATTCTTTGTTTTATTTTTATGGGGGAGTTTTAGGTGCAGATGGGGTAGGTGTGGTGGTGGTGGGGTACCACACTTTGAGTTAATTTAGACAGGAGGCGTAAAACTAGCCAGTTCAGTACAAATTACTGCTGACCATTACTCCCAGTATACAAAGCAATAACATTCCAAGATTATCCCTTAAAATGTCAGTGTGAACAGAATTTAAACAGAAACAAATAGAATACTGTACTAAAGCAAAAAGCTAGTAATTACATACTAAGCCAAGATACATATCACCTCATTCCCCCCCAAAAAGGCTAATTTCAGTCCAACATGTACAAAAACAGTGTAAATTAGCCTTGTGTAGGAATTCAGTTTAAACTTAAGCAAACTTTATTTATCATTTGTGAACCGGCTTAGCTCAACTGAGCCAGTGGCTCGTTTTCAGTGGAGACCAGAGTAGAAAAGCTCCAGACAGTTATTACAAAGTTACATAAAGAAAAACATCTGACAATGAAGTTGTTTGCAAACAATACAATAATGTGCTTTACATGAGAACATCAGAAATTTATAAAAGGCCTGAGAATGAAGTTTACATAAACATTACAATAATGTGCATAACATACAGTACAAAAGTTAAAACAATTTTTAATTAACAAAAAGAGAAAGAGATGCTAATGAGATAAGACACTTGCAATAGGTGGGTGTTAAAAGTGTGAGAGGTAGTAATGTGGTAAGGTGGCACTTAAGTGGGATCATTACAGTGACCAGTATTGACATTTAGGAGAAAAATTTTAAGTTTGTATTTAAAGAGATTTATGTTAGAAATTATTTGAATGTTAAGGAGAAGTTTGTTCCATGCATGGGAAATACTATATTTGTAAAGAAGTTTACCAATACTTCTATTTGGTTTACAGGTGTCCAGAAGGAGCTGGTCAGAGCTGTGGGGAGTTTTGGGAGGGGTATAATGTGATATTAGTGAGGATAGAACAGGACAGGAAGGGGGTTTTAAGAGCAGAGTACGAGTCATTTGTAGCTAGGAGTGAAGCACGTGCTGGGATAAGTCAAGCCATTTTAGTGCATGGCAGTGATGAGATTTGTAGGGTTGGTTACTAGCAAATCTTGCAACACTACAGTATGATTGACAGAGTTTAGCCAAAAGGGTAGATTGTAGATGTGAAAGATGGGGGAGGCATAAAGTAGACATTGAAGGAGGAAGGCATGAGCTAGCTTCTACCTAGCGTCAAGGGCTAGGTATTTTTTATGTTTGTAGAGTAGGTTGAGTTTTTGATTGTGCTGAATATGAGTATCAAATTTTAATTGGTCATCGATACCACCACCAAGAAGTTTGGTATGAGGGTCAGGCTGTATGATGGTACTGACGAGAGAAGAAATGATGAAGGCTGATTTGAGGTTCGAGAGGGGTTTTGAAAAAAAAAAGTAGTAACTTTGTTTTTTTTTGGAATTTAGAATTGGTTGTCAGTTAGCCATTTTTCTACAGATAGGAAGCTATGCTGAGTAGTAGACAGGAGGTTACAGGACATTACAGAAAACTGTCAGAACAAGTAATAAGGGTAGAGTCATCCGCATACTGTATCAGGTTGGATGCTGTACAGGAAATATGCAGTTGGTTTGTGAAAATATTAGAGTAAAGGGCCAAGAATCAAGCCTTGGGGCACCCTAGTTTGGATTGGCAAGTAAGGGGAGCAGGTAGTCTGCCATCTTACTGATTGTTGTCTATTAGTGAAACAGCTGGTGAACCATTAATAGTAGAGGGAGATGAGTTGAGTTGTGATAGTTTATCGAGACGTTTGGAGTGTAATACGGTATCGAATGCTTTAGAAAGGTCAAGAAAGAGGCAAGATTCTGGTCTAACTTATAAGGACTTTGCAAAAGCGTTGTGGTCAGACAAATGTGAATTATTAAATTCTACTTTATCATTTAATGCACCAGTGCCAACATGTATTCCAAAAAATCAAACACACATTCTCTGGTCTCCTCTTGCAATAGCAAGAAAGATTATTACTTTAAATTGGAAGAACAAAGAATACCTCTCTTTTGCAGACTTCATTTCATTAACTAAGACTGTTTGTAATAGGAATTACATACGATTGATTCAAGAACATCAAATGTTACACAAAACGTTATCATGGTTAAAACTGAAAAAAACTTATAAATAAAATTTCAGCATATATGAAATTACATCTGTTGTGGACTCTGTACATAGTTTTATTTTGATACCCAATTCACAGCAGCTATGACGTCGGGTGAAGTGCGACATCAGCCGAGGCCAGACCCAGACTTTAATAATGACCAAAGGGCTGCCTGAGGCAGGACAACCCATATGTTAGGACTGCAGATGCATCCTTGAAGGACATCCAGAAAATTTTTGTCCATGGCTTTTGCATCGGTTTGAGTAAAGGACAGTCGGGCAATAGATGTATTATGATGGGGTCTGAAGCCATGTTGCGTAGGGGTTAGGAGGTTATTATCTAGAAGGTACTTAAGCTGTTTGTGAATGGATTTTTCAAAGAGTTTAGACAGCAGAGCGAGGAAAGCAATAGGTCTGTAGTTGGATGGTTCGTTGATGTTGCCTTCCTGTGTAATGGAGTGATAAAGAATGATTTCCATATATCTGGGAAGATGGATTCTTGAATAAATTTACTGATCAGGGTAGAGACTGGGTAGGCTATTGAGTGAACAGCTAGTTTAAGAAAGGGGGGTTGTCAGAAGAGGTGGAACATGGCTTCAGCTTAGGCAGGAGAGATTTGATGTAAGATCTCAAGATGGGGTCGAGTGTGAAAGAGGGAGTACTGATGAAAAGTGGAGTGGGGGGGGTGTTTATTGTTCTGACCACTGTGGGTGAATTTGTGAATAGATTCAATGAAGTATGAATTTAGAAAAGTGGCAGTTCCAAGGGGATTTTTTTTGTTGGGGTAGGGGTTGGGGGTAGAAGGGATGTCTGGCTGTAGGATGTTATCAATAGAGTGACAGAAGTTTTGGGGGGTTAGACTTATGGGTGAGTTGGGCATTGGAGTAGAATGTTTTCTTATCTGTATCAATGTGTTTTTTAGCTAGATTATGTAGTTGTTTCTAGGTTTGGAAAAGGGAAGGTGACTTCAGTTTTATTCCATTGCTTCCAGGTGCTCTGTCTTTTTTTTCATAAGAATGAGTGTATATCTTGAGAGCCAGGGGTGTGTGTTGTTTTGATTCTTAGTCCAGTCAGAAAACAGAATGGCACAAAAATCGCAATTTAAATTTAAAAAAAGAATTTAAGATATCATTAAATTACTTCATTCACCTCTTCAAAAAAACATATGAAGAAAAAATGTGAAAATATTCAAAAAGGGGTGGGAAGTTGACATAATGGTTAAGGTACTTACCTTACAGAGTCAAGGTGTAGGGTTTGATTCTCACATGGGGTAATTGGCTAGGCTTAAAATGGCCCACAAGGGCAGTTAGCCTAGAACTAATCTATGAAGTTCATAGGTTCATAGGTTCGTACTAGGCTATCTGCCCTAGGGCATTTATAAGCCTAGCCAGAGTGTGTGTGGCTTTCACCACCCCTTAGGATGAGAATACTACGCCCATTTAGGGTTTAGTTTACTGTGCCTCTGTCTAGTAGTGACACAGAGATGACCCCCGGGGTAAACCTACGATCTCCCATCCACTCGTCAAGATTTCTCTTGAATAGAGTTAGTGAGGGGCTCTGCCTAACATGGATTGGGATTCTGTTCCAGAGTGTAGGGAGCCTCTGGGTTATGAATCTGTCTCTCCAGCACGTCCTATTTATTTCTGTGTTGAGGTTTAAGTCTCTTGCTCTCGTGGCTCTGATGGATTTGGATTTTCTGAGGTGGAGCATGTCCATTAATTCTGGATTGGACATGGCCTTGTATGTCAGGCACAGATCACCTCTGAGTAGGCAGTATGCGACTGAATAGAGCTGGAGTTTTTTCAGTCAGGCAGCATATGACATATGTTTAAGACCCTTTATCCTCTTGGTGAGGAACTTTTGGGGTCTTTCCAACTGCTGCAGGTGTCGGGTAAGATACATCCCAAATGGGGCATTGTACTCAATCATTGGCCTGATAAGAGAAGAGTATAGGGGCACAATGACCTCTCTTGATCTAGATGTGAAACCCTTCATGATAAGGTGGGCAATATAGAAGGTCTTCCTAACCACTTTGGCAATGTGAGTGTCAAATGAGAGGTTACTGTCAACCTGGGTCCCTAGGTCCCTGATTACGTCTTCCGTACTTAATGGATTACCACCTATGTGGTAATTTGTGGGTAACTTGTTTTTCCCAAAGGGTATGACTATACATTTTTTGGCATTCAGCTTAAGGCCATGGCTCTGGCACCAATTATCCGTTTCTATGAGGCCTCTCTGAAGGATGTTTGTGTCTGCTGGAGTATCAATTATGGCCCAGTTTGCAGTCATCTGCGAACTTTGTCAGCCACAATCCTCCTATGTTTGCCTGTACCTCGGAAAAATAAATGCCGAACAAGAGAGGTCCCAGGACTGAGCCCTGTGGGACACCGCTTGTGAACGGCTTAGAGTCTGACATAGCTCCAGCAACTCTGACCCTGTGGGTTCTGTCCTTGAGCCAGTTTGCAACCCATCTTGTGACATATGGGTTTACATTTACGCTGGTGAGTTTGTCTATGATGCCCGAGTGGGGGTATTGTGTCAAAGGCTTTTGCAAGGTCAAGGTAGGCTGTGTGAACTGCCTTACCCTCATCAATGGCCTTAGTGACTGTTTCAAAAAAGTCGACCAAGTTCAAAAGGCAGGATCTGCCCTTGACAAAGCCAAATTGTGTAGGATCCAATGTCTGTAGGTTCCCAATGTCTTTGTTTATGAGTTCCATAATGATCCTCTCCATAGCTTTGCAGACCAGGCTCGTCAAGCTTATGGGGAGGTAATTTCCAGGGTCCGTAGAAGCACCGCCTTTGTGAAGTGGGACCACTGTTGCCATACGCCACTCTTTGGGTACGTATCCTGTAGTAAGGCTAAGATTAAACAGCAGCCTTATGTGTGGGTTTAGTTCCTCTTGGAGTTCATGTAGCACACAGCCCGGGACACTGTCCGGTCCCATTGATGCTGTGTTTTTAGCTTTAGAGAGGGCGGCTCTCACCTGGGCATCTGAGATGTTTGGGAGGCTGCACTCTGCTGGGATAGTTATTTCTCCTTTTGGGGGGGGGAGGAGAAATTTGCACTGAACCTGTCTGCCAGAATGTTGGCAATGTCAGTGGGTTCAGTGTATTTTGTGTCATTGTGGACTAACTCTGAGCATATCTGGGAGTTTCCACCCAGGTTTCTAACATAGCTAAAGAAGGCCTTGTGATTGTCTTTTGTATCTTTTGCGATTTTTCTCTCAAAGTTGGCCTTGGATGATTTTATGAGTGATCGTAGTTTTTGCTAGTACTGATCAGAGATGCCTTCCCTTTTAGGGATTTTGCTCTGTCATGTAGTAGCTTCCTCCTCCTGTTGTAAAGTTTGTTTATGGCTGGGGTCCACCAGACCAGGCGCCTGCCTTTGGGGAAATGGGTCTTGGTTTTATTTGGGATTGCATGATCCATGCATTCTTGAAGGTGCCCGTAGAAGGCATTTGTAAAGGATTCAGCAGTGTGGGTTGTGGTTTCCACTGGCCCAGGGGCCTTGAAGGATACCACTTCAGTCTTAAGAAGTGTGAAGTTGGCTTTTGAGAAGTTCTTCACTGTGGTCTTTTGTGCGGGGGGGGGGGGATGTGGATTTCCAGTGAGATTAATTTATGGTCTGATCTTACCAATGAGGGATATACTTCCAGTGTGGAGCATTTTGTCCCCATGTTTGTGATGATCAGGTCTAGTATATTGTCTCCTCTTGTGGGAATGGTGACTAGTTGTTCCATCGCATTTGAGTTTATGAATTCTAGGAACCTTTGGGCTAGGATGTTGGGGCTTGAGTAATGTTCCCAGTCTATGTTTGGGTAGTTGAAGTCTCCCAATATGATGGTATTTGGAGAGACATTCATACTCTCCAGTGTCTTCAGGAAGGCTGTGTGGGGTTCCTGAGTTTGAGAGGGTGGTCTGTAGCATGCTACAAACTGTAAGGCAGTTTTGCCTATGGTTAGTTGCACCTGGATGGTCTCCGATGCTTCGTGCGTTGCCACTAACCTGGAGGTGTGGGTATCTTTGATGAATATGGATACTCCCCCTCCTTTTGTGGTTCGGTCCAAGTTTTGGGGCCGGAAAGCATGATATGAGGTAAAACCTGATAGTGCTGGGGTGCTCTCAGGAGCCTTGAACCAGGTTTCAGTCACTGCACAGACATCGATGTTCTCCATACTGAGGAGGGCTTCGAGAGTGTGCATCTTGAGGTTTAGACTTCTGGCATTGAGCAGCATTACCCTTAGTTTTTTTCTACTTGTGTTTTCTGGGAAGGTAGGTTTGTCATTTGAGCCTTGCCTAAAAAAGGCACTACGAGGGTGGCAAGAGCCTTGGCCAATATCCGGAAGTCCAGGGGTGACAGGTGCAAGCCATCCCTTGCGAAGCAGCGTGGCTCGTCGAGCATGTCCTCCCAAGCAGACAGACACTGGATCCCCTTAGAATGACAACAGTAATTAAGCCAATTGTTAAAACTGATCATTTTGTCTTTGTACTGTGGCATCATTCTTGGTGAGGGTAAGATGCTGCTCAGGGTCAGGGTCATACCGGCCTGGGCTACATAATCAGAGAGCTCCTCTATGTCTCTTTTCATGTAGTCCAGGGAGGTACGTCTCAGGTCGTTCACACCGACATGTACAATGACTGAGTCATATTTGTACTTGCTGTGGAGTGACCTGAGTGCTTGTGTTATGTGGCGGATTCTAGCTCCCGACAGGCAGCTTACTGTGACCCTTTCCTTGTTCAGTCTGGTGAGCGGGACGTCAGAGTGTCTGACTATGGAGTCACCTATTACAAGTGTGTCTGACATGTTGTTTGGCCTTAAGGGCTGTGACTGTTTAGCACACTGACTCTGTGAACTATGTGTTGCATGTGCTATGTCTTGAGGTGGCGGTTGCTTGGGTGTCTGCTTTGGAGGCCTCTGTTGTTTTGGTAGATTTTTAATCAGCACCTCCGAGTATGTTTTTGTGTGTTTATATGTTTGGTTTGCAGTTGTGATAGTTCTATGTGAGACTGGGTTTGTGGTGTGCGTGGTTACCTTCTCCTCCTGACTGGTCTTGCCAGTACTGAGTTGAGAGAGCTCAGCCTCCAGTTTGGCTATATAGTTGCATCTCTCGCATGTATTTGTTGGGAGGAGGAGAGGGTTGTCTGTGTACATGAGGCAATTGTAACATTGCCTCAAGATTCCCAGATTCACCAGCTGAACAGGAGAGGACGCCAGCAACTGACCCTTCGACATGCTAGAATAGTGAAAAGATTGCTGTGTAACTGAGTCTGAAAGGACCTATAGGGAAATGGGTACTCAAGGGAATTTAGGTGAATGAAGTACTTTCTTTTGTTTAAGAGTGCTTTACCTGTATAAAAATGCTTTAGGAGCAAGTGCAGAGCTTCTCAGATAGAGTATAGGCTGTTTAGATTGCAAGTAGAGCAGTTCTAAGGGAAAAATTGAAGAGCAGACTTTACGGAGCCAGAAATACTTTAAACTTGATTAACCAGCGCTGCCCGATGCTGCTCTATGAGCAACTTCGCGCTAAAGTGCGCAAAAACGGGCTTTATAGCAGGAGGTTGAAAAGAGCCAGGAAGTGACCCAAAATGGCCAATAAACTACAAGTTGCTGGGCTGGAACCACTCCTCTAGGGACAAATAGGTTGCTCAGTGCTCCCCACTCCCACTGGTGAACAAAGAAGCTTCCTCTTATCCAAATAAGGATATGGATAGCACAGGAACTAAGACAAAGCCCAGAGATCAGCAAAATCTGAAGACTGGACTATTCTAGTTCAGAAAAGCGGGAAAACAAGGATATTTTTTTTTTTTCTTTTTTTACAGAGACAGAAGAAAAAGATACAGTAGCAAACAGTAAATGCTATAAAACGGTGTGTTAGGCTAACAGTTAAATTAAAAAAAAATAACTTTTTAAAGTGCTAACAGTTTAGAATCTACACAGGTACAGTAAAAACAATATGCAGAGCTGTTTTTCAGTCGAGATGCAGTAATTAAAGAGAAAGCCAGAAAAAGTACTTATAAATCCAGGAAAGTCACTCTTTCACTCTCTGCTGCTTGTAGAACTCTGCAGGACACCACGAGGAGCTGTGCTGAGTCTTTTACTCTATGAACCTATGAATTATGTCTTAAATCAACAGAAATAATCACTGCTATTTACATGTGATTACAGTAGCACAAGACAATTACAGAATGTGATAAAAACAGCCCCAATGCAGAAAGTCTTACCATAAAACACTTACAAAGGGTTATAAACCCTCGAGAAACTAGTGTTCAGCTTACCACATACAGAATAATCCTTCAATGTTAACAAGAAATAAAGTACTGCAAAGATGCACTTTTTCTCTTCAAGAAACACACATATCAAAACTGTATATGTTACAAGCACTAATAGAGAAGACAGTGGGAGAAATAAAATAACCCAAAAGGTTTATCTGAGCTCCAGAGATCAAATTTGCCAGAAAAATGTAGTCTTCTCAGAAATCCTCCTCTTCCACTGGCAAAAGAAAAAAAATAAAGGCTGCCGTCTGTGGCTGAGAAGAACTATCCTGCTCTGGCAGCTGATTGGTCATTCACACCCAAAACATACAGAGGGAGGTGTCAAATTCTGAGAGGGACTGCCAGAGACAGAGTCGCAGGGCACTACTACCCACATGCCAGTAATGCAGTGTGTCTTCTTGAACATCATATAAGTAACTCTACTGCACTACCTACCCTCTCAACAATTACAACCACTGAATTTGCTCTGTTCTATTACACATTTTAGGCCTGGCAATGGTGGTGTAAAGGGATGAAGACCTGATGACAATCCAGAAGACCCAACACTGCTTAGAACCTTGGGTGTTAAAAGTACTGGGCAGCATTTGTGTGTTTGTGCCAAAAATCACTTTACCTATCGGGGGCCAGCTGGGTGAAGTGCACTGCTGGTACCTCCTGGAGAGAAAGTGCAGAACATGAAATGTTTACATGTGCATGCGGGTGAATATCTCATCTAAAAAAATTTTTTTCAGTTAGAAGACCGGAGTTCTGCTGTGGCGACCCCTAACTGGGAAAAGCCGAAAGAAGAAAAGGTAACTTCTGGAAATGGAGTGCTTTTGTATGTCAGAACATTTCACTTCCTTGCAGAGTATATTGTTGGTTTTCTCTTATTCATTTTAAAAATAAAGCTAATTTGTGATAAGATTGCTATGGTAACACTTGGCAGTATACAAAATGGCTGATGTTCAGTAAAACAATCCATAGTGATTTAGCCATCAAGACAATATGTTTTAAATAGAAAATGCTTCTAAGGGCTTCTTGACTTGCTAACACTAGTTACACTGTTAATAAATCTTTGCCTGCCATAATTCTCTTAAAAGTTAAGTCTGCGGGAGTGCAAGTTTGGATAGAAAATTTGTATACGAGTGACTCGTTGGATAACACTTTACACAGTAGCAGAATTCATTTATTTTTAGGCAATATGAACACACAGACCAAAACTTTGAAAAGGGTCATGGCTGTGGATTGTAGCTGAAACAGGAATGATGTGTGAACTGAAGAGTGCGCGCTGCACAGTCTCACTGACTCACGGCTCTATGATTCATGTTAGGTGGGTCAGAACATGTATTTTGAGGTCATTTTAATTTTATGTGAATGCTGATGCGACATCCCTTTTCTGTGTAAAATAACAGCACTGTTGTCTTGCTCTGACCACTTCCTCACACTGGCAGAACTGAGTGCTGGGTTAGAAGAAGGGGCACTTGCCCTGATATACAAAATTCTGTCTCATCTCCCATATAAACTACACTTGGGAAATAAATCTTTCCCAGTTTCAGGCACAATCCACAGCCATGCCCTTTTTTAAAGTTCTGCCCTATTTACTGAAATGGAAGGGTTGGTGAACTTTGGCAATCAGCTTCTGCAGACCTTTTCAAAAGCTATTTATCACTGAGAAAATAATAAAAAAATAAAATAAAATCGCCTCACTTTTATGACAGATTTTTACACAGGGGAAATATGAGTTACTGATGGCCCATGCAGCGCAGCAACCTCCATTCGTGCTTTAGACAATACAAAAGCTTCTGAAAAAGGAAAAAGAAAGTCCCTCCTTTTCTCACTTAACTATAGCTGCTAGCTTCACAGTGGTGTGGTGACCATATCTTCCCAGGTACACTTAACTATAGCTGCTAGCTTCACAGTGGTGTGGTGACCATATCTTCCCAGGTACACTTAACTATAGCTGCTAGCTTCACAGTGGTGTGGTGACCATATCTTCCCAGGTACACTTAACTATAGCTGCTAGCTTCACAGTGGTGTGGTGACCATATCTTCCCAGGTACACTTCAACTATAGCTGCTAGCTTCACAGTGGTGTGGTGACCACATCTTCCCAGGTACACTTAACTATAGCTGCTAGCTTCACAGTGGTGTGGTGACCATATCTTCCAGGTACACTTAAAGTACAGTTTTGTACCTACCATAAATGTAGATGTCCGAGAGACATGCAACTGCAGTCATAACATGTGGGCTGTCCTGCCTCAGGCAGCCCTCGGTCGGCCGGATTCCAAAGTCTGGGTCCGACGTCGGCTGATGTCGCATTTCTCTCCGACGTCAGAGCGGCTGGAGTATATAAGCATTAGCCGATGCCATTTTCTTCAGTGTTTCTTGCCCCAGATGCCAGGTGCCCTCCAAGGAAGGCTGTAATCAAATTGGAAGACAAAAACAGGATTCTAAACAAATACATGAGCAATAAAACAAATACACCATAACAGATATCCCCAGCTAAGAGAGAGGGGGATAAGAGTGGACCCTAAGCATAGAGGGGTATGGAGGGAGGGAAAACCCGACTGCAGTTGCATGTCTCGGACATCTACATTTATGGTAGGTACAAAACTGTACTATGTCCTTCAAGAATGCAACTGCAGTCATAACATGTGGGTAGAATACCATAGCTTAGCTGGGGGAGGAGGTATGCTCTAGGAGTGTGATGGTGTGGCAATCAAACCCTGCAGGACTGCCGAAGCAAAGCCTGCTCTGGATCTGGAATATAGGGGGAGATTGTAGTGTTTTGAGAATGTATGCACGGAGCTCCATGTAGCAGCTTCTAGAATATCCTTTGTAGGCACCCCTCTTAAAAATGCTGTAGAGGTGGCTGTAGCTCTGGTGGAATGTGGTCTGACATAGGCTGGAACAGTCTTTCCATGAAAGGAATAACAGAATCTGATGCAATGTCCAATCCATTTAGAAATAGTCTGTTTTGAAATTGCTTTTCCTAGGACTGCAGGGGCGTAAGCTACAAAAAGCTGTTCAGACTTCCTACTGGCCTTGGTTCTGTCCAGGTAGTATCGAAGTTGTCTATGAATGTCCCAAGGTATGTAAAAGCCTTTCCCCCTTATTCTCAGGATTGGGGGAAAAAGGCAGGCAGATGAATGGCTTGATTTAGAGAAACCCTAGATACCACCTTTGGCATAAAGGTAGGGTTGGTCCTTAATGAAACCCTGTCTCTGTGGAAAATAATAAAGGGTGGTATTGCCATTAGGGCCTGTAGTTCAAACCCTTCTTGCTGAGGTAATTGCCAACAGGAAAGCTGTTTTCCATGAGAGAAATTGCAAGTCAACTGAAGCTGCTGTCTCAAAAGGAGGTAGAGTCAGTTTTTCTAAGACAAAATTGAGGTCCCAGGCTGGCACTGGGGCCTTTCTTGGTGGCTTAATGCTCTTGATTCCCCTGAGGAATTGTCTTAGTAAGGTGAGAAAAACAGGAGGATCAGTGTTGTATCTAGCTGAAATGGCAGATGCATGTATTTTTATTGATGAATATGAGAGGCCACTCTGTAACATATCTGCCAAATATTCCAAGATAAGTGGGATGTTCAGTAATGATGCATCATGCCCTTTGCTGGTATTCCAATTGCTGAATCTTTTCCACTTGGCTAAGTAGACCTTTCTGGTGGACGGTCTTGAGCCTCTGTTAGTATCCGCTGAACTTCCTTAGAGAGAGGTAAGTTGAATTTATTTATGGGATCTCCCAGGCTGTTAGCTGCAGAGTCTGAAGGTTTGGATGCAGTGTTCCGAAATTGTGCTGAGTCAAAAGTAGAGGCCACTGAGGGAGGGCCCACCTCCTGGTGTGACATATGCTCCATAGTAGTGGGTACCAGTGTTGTCTTGGCCAATCCGAGCTATTATGATTCCCTTGGGCTTCTCTGCTTTGATCTTTAGTAATACTGAGGTCATCAGTGGCAGAGGTGGGAATGCATAGATTGCTAGGGAGCTCCAGTTGAATGAAAGAGCATCTATTTTCCAAGCCTTTGGATGGTATGTCCTTGTGCAAAATTTTGGTAGTAGATGATTGAGGTGAGAGGCAAATAGGTCCACTTCTGGCTTGCCCCATGTCGAAGTGAGTTGTCTGAAAGCCTTCGATGCAACCTCCACTCGTGTGGATCTGTGAAATTCCTGCTTAGGCTGTCCGCCAACACATTGTCTTTTCCTGGAACAAACTGTGATTGTAACTGGATGTTTAGACTCAGTGATTTCTCCCAAAGCTGCATTGTCAGTCTGCAAAGGGGATAAGAGTGAGTGCCCCCCTGCTTGTTTATGTATCACATCACAGTGGTGTTGTCTGTCCGTATCATTAAGTGACCTTGCTGGAGTTGGTTTTGAAAAGCCTCGATAGCATGCATTACTGCCAGCATTTCCTTTTGATTTATATGCAGATGTGTTTCCTTTGTAGACCATTGTCCTTGTATACATCTGCCTTCCATGTGCCCCATCCGAGGTCTGAGGCGTCTGTAGTCATGGTCTGTGTTATCTGTGGTTTTTGAATGACAAACCTGTGTTTTCCTTGCTCACCAAGCCCACCATAGGAATTCCTTTGTAAGCATGGAATGAGTGGTATGATTGTCTCCAAGTTGTTGCTGTGCTGAGACCTAACGCTTTTAGGTACCATTGAAGCTTTCTCATGTGTAGTGTAGTTTTGCTAATGGAACCAGTAGAATGCAGGATGCCATGTAACCCAGGGCCTGTAGGAATCTCCTTGCAGTCATCTGGGTGAGTTTTGCTAAATCTTTGAAGTATTGAGTTAACTTCTCTTGCTTGTCTTCTGTCAGGTAAGCCATTTGAGAGGCTGTGTCTAGTTTGGCTCCTAAGAAGATTATTTGCTGGGATGGCTGCAGTCTTGACTTTTGGAAGTTGACTGTGTATCCCAGAGCTTGAAGTAATCATATGACATATTCCAGATTTTTTGTCAACATCAGTTTGTCGTCCGCTTGTATGAGGCAGTCGTCCAGGTACGGGTAAATTTGTATACCCTGGAGCCTGCAATGAGCAATTACTGAAGCCAGGCATTTTGTAAACACTCTGGGCGCAGTAGATAAGCCAAATGGCAATGCTGAGAATTGATAATGCTCTGGCCCTGCAAGAAATCTGAGGTATCTTCTGCAACTGTGTCTGATAGGGACATGCAGGTATGCCTCCTTGATGTCCAGAGTAATCAGCCACGACTCCTTGCCCAGCATGGGAAGGAGTTGCTGCAGAGTCAGCATTTTGATGTTTGGTACTATGAGAAAGGTGTTTAATGCGGACAAGTCCAGTATTGGTCTCTATTGAGTTTCTTTTCTTGGAACAAGGAACAGTCTTGAGTAAAATCCATGTTCTTGTTCTTGTTGTGGAACTCTTTCTATTGCTTTCATTTGAGCTAGCAGAGAGATTTGCTTGATAGCCTCTGCCCTTTGATGTTGTGGTAGATTTGGCATGCCTTGTTTTCTTGGTAGGGTATGAAAATGAAACCTGTACCCTCGGTCTATAATGTCCAAAATCCATTTGTCCTTTGTCAGTCTGTGCCAGTTTTCTGCAAACAGAGATAATTTTCCGCCCAAGGGAGCTTCTAGTTGTTCCCTGGTAGGCAGTAGTAGAGAAAAGTCATTGAGATTATGGTTGTTGGGCAGGAGAAACCCCTGCGTCACTTCTTTGGTTTCCTGGCTGCCATTGACGTCCCCTGTAAGGGCCTCTGTATTGGTCTCTTCCTCTGCCACGTCTGTTCTTACCCCTTTGAAACTTTTCTGGATTAGGAAAGGACCAGTTTTTTGAAGGCCAGTTCCTACTGAATCTGGGGGGTTGAACCTGGAGGAAATCCTTTACAGTTTGAACTGATTTTGCTTTTTCTTCAATGGTCTTTGGCACATCCTTAGCATTTGCACCAAAAAGCTTGTTCTTTTCCAAAGGTGCATCCAGAAGTTTTGCTTTTACATGATCTGGTAGAGGTTGATCTTTTAACCAAGCATGTCTGATCACTGCCCCTGTCATCGCTGCCCTACATGAAGCTTCCAGTGCATCATATCCACACTGCAGGAAGTGATTGCTTACTTGCTGAGTGTTATGTACAGCTTCCTGTAAAGTCTTCCTGTCTAAAGGATCAGGAGAAGCTAGTGTTTTTTGTAAATCTTCTAAGAGATAATCCTGATACTGGAACATACGAAAAAGGCAATTTAAAGCTCTCATAGATAAAGTAGTGGAAGTGTAAACCTTTTTACCACATCTCTCTAAAGACTTTGCCTCCCTGTTGGAGGGCAAAGGATTTTTAGAGGTGGAGGCTGAAACTCCTTTAGGCCCCTGTGAAATAGTTTCCAAATCAACAGTATGGGCCCTGAATAAATGGGAATGAGTTTCTGGGACCCTGTAATACCTGTCTGGCTTGGCTGGTGCAGGAGGGAGAGTATCAGGGGTAGCACTAGAATCAGAATACAAATCATCCAGAACATCAAGTACAGGAGGAATAGCTAAGGGCCTGTGCTGAGGCTTCTTAAGGAAAGTCTTAAGGCGTTTCCTGGAATCAGAATATTCTTGGCCCTGCCAAATGTTCCCTCATGGTGTGCAGAACTTCCCCAAAGGAAATATCCTCAGGAGGGGAGGCCGAAGGGACGGAATCTTCTGCATCTGAGTCCTCATAGGTCTGGAAGAGCTCTTCCTGGCTATCAGAGTGGACAGAGCCCTCAGAGTCTTCATCTGAAGGAGTAGGGTCAGAGGGTTCAACCCGGGGCCTTTTATCAGGAGGAGGCTGGGATGCTCTCTCTGGATGGGTCTGTGAACCTCTAATCATGGAAATTAAATCAGCAGCCATGGACATAATTTGTGTCTCTGGAGTCGGCTGAGGTAAGGATCTTGAAGTAATATGCTTTGTTTTGCTGGCTGCCTTAGCCCTAGTGTAGGCCTTAATAGACATGGCCATAGGAGGCCTGGCAGCTTCACGTGCAGGAGTGACCTTGTCTACAGCAATGGTCTCGGGCATCTCCTCGGTTTTGGTATCTGGAGGAAAATCTATAACTGGCGTCGGAGTAATGTCTGGAATCGGAGTCGTCGGTACTGCAGTGTCTTCGGTTCGGAGCGGTGGAGAGACCGTCTCAGAGGGAACCGGAGCACTTGCGCTAGGTTTTGGCGTGGAGTCGGTAGTAGACGCGGGCCGAGGATGTCGGTCCTGGTCTTTTCGCTTTTTGGGAGTTTGCGATGTCGCAAGATCCGACGGCATGGTATAAGCAAATTTATCGCCGAAAAGTCTTCAGCGAACTCCGCCGCGCCTGAGAGTGTGCTTGCTGAAGCGAGCACAGGCTACACAGGCCGAGACGTCGTGGTCTGGGCCCAGGCAAGGGAGGCAGTAAGAGTGGAAATCCTTATGAGGTATTTGTTTACCACAAAAAGACCATTGTTAACTTTTTTCAGTAATTTCTGACATCGGCTGAGGCAAGAAAAGGTCCCCAACGGGGTACTTAGCTTTTTTGATGACTTCGGTATCGTAGAATACAGGAGCTGACCGACCGGCACTTGCGAACTGCTTCTGCTTCGGGCACCGCGCGGCAAGAAAGACTGAAGAAAATGGCGTCGGCTGATGCTTATATACTCCAGCCGCTCTGACGTCAGAGAGAAATGCGACATCAGCCAACGTCGGACCCAGACTTTGGAATCCGGACGACAGAGGGCTGCCTGAGGCAGGACAGCCCACATGTTATGACTGCAGTTACATTCTTGAAGGACATCTATAGCTGCTAGCTTCACAGTGGTGGGGTGACCACATCTTCCCAGGTACACTTAACTATAGCTGCTAGCTTCACAGTGGTGTGGTGACCACATCTTCCCAGGTACACTTAACTATAGCTGCTAGCTTCACAGTGGTGTGGTGACCATATCTTCCCAGGTACACTTAACTATGGCTGCTAGCTTCACAGTGGTGTGGTGACCATATCTTCCCAGGTACACTTAACTATAGCTGCTAGCTTCACAGTGGTGTGGTGACCCTATCTTCCCAGGTACACTTAACTATAGCTGCTAGCTTCACAGTGGTGTGGTGACCATATCTTCCCAGGTACACTTAACTATAGCTGCTAGCTTCACAGTGGTGTGGTGACCATATCTTCCCAGGTACACTTAACTATAGCTGCTAGCTTCACAGTGGTGTGGTGACCACATCTTCCCAGGTACACTTAACTATAGCTGCTAGCTTCACAGTGGTGTGGTGTGATGACCATATCTTCCCAGGTACACTTAACTATAGCTGCTAGCTTCACAGTGGTGTGGTCACCATATCTTCCCAGGTACACTTAACTATAGCTGCTAGCTTCACAGTGGTGTGGTGACCATATCTTCCCAGGTACACTTAACTATGGCTGCTAGCTTCACAGTGGTGTGGTGACCATATCTTCCCAGGTACACTTAACTATAGCTGCTAGCTTCACAGTGGTGTGGTGACCCTATCTTCCCAGGTACACTTAACTATAGCTGCTAGCTTCACAGTGGTGTGGTGACCATATCTTCCCAGGTACACTTAACTATAGCTGCTAGCTTCACAGTGGTGTGACCATATCTTCCCAGGTACACTTAACTATAGCTGCTTCCTTCACAGTGGTGTGGTGACCATATCTTCCCAGGTACACTTAACTATAGCTGCTAGCTTCACAGTGGTGTGGTGACCATATCTTCCCAGGTACACTTAACTATAGCTGCTAGCTTCACAGTGGTGTGGTGACCATATCTTCACAGGTACACTTAACTATAGCTGCTAGCTTCACAGTGGTGTGGTGACCATATCTTCCCAGGTACACTTAACTATAGCTGCTAGCTTCACAGTGGTGAGGTGACCATATCTTCCCAGGTACACTTAACTATAGCTGCTAGCTTCACAGTGGTGTGGTGACCATATCTTCCCAGGTACACTTAACTATAGCTGCTAGCTTCACAGTGGTGAGGTGACCACATCTTCCCACGTACACTTAACTATAGCTGCTATCTTCACAGTGGTGTGGTGACCATATCTTCCCAGGTACACTTAACTATAGCTGCTAGCTTCACAGTGGTGTGGTGACCATATATTCCCAGGTACAATTAACTATAGCTGCTAGCTTCACAGTGGTGTGGTGACTATATCTTCCCAGGTACACTTAACTATAGCTGCTAGCTTCACAGTGGTGTGGTCACCACATCTTCCCAGGTACACTTAAATATAGCTGCTAGCTTCACAGAAGTGTGATCACCATATCTTCCCAGGTACATTTGACATTTTGCTTAAACTACTGTCTTAATGTTGCTTTTGCCCTACATAAGGCAATGTGGGTAGCATACCTCTCAACCTGGAAACATCAAAAATCTGGACAAAGGCCCATAAAAAGTAGGTATAACTGGCCAGAAATTGGGACATTGAGTAACATACAAATCACATACATAATCATCTAACCCCGGCTACTCCACTGGAACTCTGGGATACCGATATGAAGACTGAAGTCACTATATAATAATAAATAATGGCAGAAAATAGAATTTCAGACTTCATATCCCACAGAAAATACACAATAATGCAAAACCTGTTATTCTTGCAACTATCTGAGTCTACAGAAGCAATATTTAAACTCTATCCCTATTTTTGGGCCTGTGTCCCACCATTATTTTTGGCTTTGTCCAGATTTCTTGCTCTGAGAGATTGACAGGTATGCCTATAAACCTATTTAACTTCCCCTTTAAATGTAAAATCTTTAAATTGTTTTGTCATCTCTTAAAAGGGATGTCTGAACCGAAAATGAAACATTCAGGAAGTAAAATGAGACCGCAGATGTTAAACTGTAAGTGCACTGCAAGAGATAAAGCCAAGTGCCTTACTTGATTCTTACAAAATCCAATCACTCCCAATTCAAACAGCTAAGAGTCACTCCCAAGGAAATGTGAGAAGAGATTCACACTAGCTACCAAGCATTGGCTTTCTTAAACCAAGTTTCACATTCATTTGCTTGGTGAAATGAGGCTGATGCTTACAAGTAAAAATAAAATGCACACCTGAAGGCAACTGTATTAGCAACACTCCCCCACACACACACACGCATGCAGTCACAAACACTCTGCCATGGATTTTCAGTGTCAAATGAACTAAATGTGAGTTATAAGTTTAAGTTATTCTGTCTACAGGCATTACTTCTGAACAGTTAAACAGCAGCAAGAAATGATCAGCCTTTCCAACTATCAAGGTCACCCTTCCAACTCAGACCACAAACCCGTAATTTTTATTTACAGTTACAGTAAACAAATTATGGGGGTGGGGGTGCAAAGAAAGCAATGGTGCAGTTTCATAAGTCCCCCACAACTGTATCAAAACACATGTTCTTCAACGAGAAAGTAGCTAGACTTGCCATTTTTTGCCTCACCTAATTTGCAATGGTTGGCAAAGTAAGCACTGTAATAAATGAAGTTCTGACTTCTTTCCTTCCTACGTATAACATGAATAAGCACTGAAGAAACACCAACTGATGTAAGTAACCGACACAGTATGCCTGCACACTTAGCCAAACTGACAATGTACTTGAACTAAGCACTTGCGTGGCTAGCACGCGATTCTAAAAGGTGACCATCTTTACACAGAAAATCACATGCAAAATGAAACAAAATGCAGTCAAAGTACTAACATTAGATGCTCTGCAAAGAAATGTGAAATAAAATCAGACTAAATGTTATGCTCTTAGTGCTCTATGGTATGCTCTTCCTTGGGTGCTTGTCTTGCATGTAACTGCTGTTTAGGATTTTACACTTTTGTTGTAGTCTAGAATGTGAAGTGTGCACACTTGCCGAGACGTATCTGCAGCGTTCCCTCCCCTGCTTTTTATTCAGTGGCATATCCCTCTCCTTTTAATTCAGCTCTTTTAGTGTTCTTTCTTTTTTGTACTGACAGTTCTGCTTGTCATTGTTTTGTACACACTATTCTCCTCTAAGTTGACATTCTAGATATCACTACAATGTATAACACTACCCCTTATTAAAGTATAGGCAGTATACTGCTTTTATTTCTATTGGTTATATTGCCTTGTGTACTTTTTTCTCTTTAGACTGCTGCATATATTTAAACAGCTAGTCTTCTTACCTGAACACTTTATCTGAATAAACAAGAACCTTTGTTTGCTATTTTAAGCTTAACTGTGGTCGCAAAGTTGATTGTGGTATTCTTTCACTTGGCTGACTGTTTCAATAGAGTTCTCGTCTCGGTTCTACCCACTCCATTCACCCTCGCTGTGGTCAGGCTCTCTCCACTCCTCTACCCTACCCCCATTCCTACCCATCCCTAATCAATTTCATTTATAGATATCCATCCTGACTCCACCCCCTCCACTTCCTTTCCTCATTACCCCAATTAGTCCCCTCTTCTTCCATTGCCCCTCCTTCAACTTCTCACATTTCTCTTTTCTCCAACCTCCTCCCTCTCATTTCCGTGGCTCACTCCCCTAGTCTCCTCTCTTCTTCCTTTTGCCCCACCTTTATATTCTCATATTATTCCTCCCCTCTATATTCTTACTTATTTTTGTTATCCCTCTCCCTTCACCTACCATCTACTTTTTCTTTTATTCCCCTTTCCTTTCTTTACACTATGCTTCTCTCCTTTTCTCCCTTTCCTTACATCCTTTATTCTTATATACCTTTTCACTCTCACCTCTTATCACAATCATCTAAACCTGCAACATTGTTGTCCCACTTCTCTCTATAATACAGAATCAATTTCCCACCCCTCTTCGCCCATATCATCCTCTCCTTTTTTTCTTTTACTGAATTTATTCTCCCTAAAATCAATTTCCCTTTCTTGAGTTCCCCCTCTTAACAGAATCAAATACAAAATACTCTGCATTTGTCCAGTAAAACGACAAAACAAGTCATAGGCATTCAGAATCAGCAATGTGCTGAAACACCTGATGTTCATAAGGATCATTTAAATACATCCCATGTGCCTCTGATACAAGAGGTTTGGGAGGTCACTCAGTGGAAGTTCTAGCTTTGCTGGAGTTTTCATTTTGTTTTACTGATCTCTTTAACATGCACCAATGTCTCATTTTTACTTCATTACCCCGCATATGTTTATCTTCGTTTTTACTGGTGTATAATCTGATACAGTTATTGGATGGTCTTTCAAATAAATACACATTCTCCTGTGAGACAGAACTCTCCAGTCTAGATCAGTTAATATATCTTGGGGAATACTGTGAGACAGAACTCTCCAGTCTAGCTCAGTTAATGTATCTTGGGGAATACCGTGTGTAAGACAGAGCTATCCAGTCTAGCTCAGTTAATGTATCTTGAGGAATACGTTGTATGACAGAACTCTCCAATCTCGCTCAGTTAATGTACCTTGGGGAATACTGTGTGTGACATAACTCTCCAATCTAGCTCAGTTAATGTATCTTTGGGAATACTGTGTGTGACAGAACTATCCAGTCTAGCTCAGTTAATGTAGCTTAGGGAATACTGTGCGTGACAGAACTCTCCAGTCTAGCTCAATTAATGTATCTTGGGGAATACTGTGTGTGAGACAGAACTATCCAGTCTAGCTCAGTTAATGTACCTTGGAGAATACATTGTGTGACAGAACTCTCCAGTCTAGCTCAGTTAATGTACCTTGGGGAATAGTGTGCGAGACAAAACTCTCCAGCCTAGCTCAGTTAATGTACCTTGGGGAATAGTGTGCGAAACAAAACTCTCCAGTCTAGCTCAGTTAATGTACCTTGGAGAATACTGTGTATGAGAGAGAACTCTCCAGTTTAGCTCAGTTCATGTACCTTGGGGAATAGTGTGTGTGACAGAACCCTCCAGTCTAGCTCAGTTAATACTGTGTGAGACAGAACTCTCCAGTCTAGCTCAGTTAATGTATCTTGGGGAATACTATCTGTGAGACAGAACTATCCAGTCTAGATCAGTTAATGTATCTTGGGGAATACTGTGTGTGAGACAGAACTCTCCAGTCTTGCTCAGTTAATGTATCTTGGGGAACATGTTGTGTGACAGAACTCTTTAATCTAGCTCAGTTAATGTACCTTGGGTAATACCGTGTGTGACAGAACTATCCAGTCTAGCTCAGTTAATGCATCTTGGAGAATACCGTGTGTGACAGAACTCTCCAGTCTTGCTCAGTTAATGTATCTTGGGGAATACTGTGTGCGACAGAACTATCCAGTCTAGCTCAATTAATATACCTTGGGGAATACTGTGCGAGACAGAACTATCCAGTCTAGCTCAGTTAATGTATCTTGGGGAACACGTTGTGTGACAGAACTCTTCAATCTAGCTCAGTTAATGTACCTTGGGTAATACCGTGTGTGACAGAACTATCCAGTCTAGCTCAGTTAATGTATCTTGAGGAATACTGTGTGTGAGACAAAATTCTCCAGTCTAGCTTAGTTAATGTACCCCTGGGAATATTGTGTGTGAGACAGAGCTCTCCAGTCTAGCTCAGTTAATGTATCTTGGGGAATACTATGTGTGAGACAGAACTATCCAGTCTAGCTCAGTTAATGTTTCTTGGGGAACACTGTGTATGACAGAGCTCTCCAATCAAGCTCAGTTAATGTATCTTGGGGAATACTGTGTGTGACAAAACTATCCAGTCTAGTTCAGTTACTGTATCTTGGGAAATACTGTGTGTGAGACAGAACTATCCAGTCTAGCTTAGTTAATGTACCCCTGGGAATATTGTGTGCGAGACAGAGCTCTCCAGTCTAGCTCAGTTAATGTATCTTGGGGAATACTATGTGTGAGACAGAACTATCCAGTCTAGCTCAGTTAATGTATCTTGGGGAATACTGTGTGTGACAGAACTCTCCAGTCTAGGTCAGTTAATGTATCTAAGGGAATAGTGTGGGTGACAGAACTCTCCAGTCTAGCTCAGTTAATGTACACTGGGGAATACTGTGTGAGGCAGAACTCTCCAGTCTAGCTCAGTTAATGTACCTTGGGGAATACTGAGTGCGAGACCGAACTCTCCAGTCTATCTCAGTTAATGTATCTTAGGGAATACTTTCTGCGACAGAACTCTCCAGTCTAGCTCAATTAATGTATCTTGGGGAATACTGTGCGAGACAGAACTCTCCAGTCTAGCTCAATTAATGTACCTTGGAGAATAGTGCGAGAGTTAGAACTATCCAGTCTAGCTCAGTTAATGTACCTTGGGAAATACTGTGTGTGAGACAGAACTCTCCAGTGTAACTCAGTTAATGTACCTTGGGGAATACTGCATGTGTGATACAGAACTATCCAGTCTAGCCCAGTTAGTGTATCTTGTGGAATACTATGTCAATGCTACTGGAGCTTCTTCTATTTCAGCCACATTCTCAAGCCAAATATTGCCACATGTTTCTTGAGAAATATACATCCATGATATTTTCCCTTAGGTCTCCTGATACATATTCACTACTGAAAATCAGTTTCAGTCCCCACCCATAAATACTACTCCCAACTGAAAATGTTCTAATTTTCATCATAGTAATTCTAGGTTGAATGTTAACATGCCATCATACTCCAATTCTAGGTAGAATGTCAACATGCCATTATACTCCAGTTCTAGGTAGAATGTTAACATGCCATCATACTCCAGTTCTAGGTAGAATGTTAACATGCCATCATACTCCACAATTCTAGGCAGAATGTTAACATGCCATCATACTCCAATTCTAGGTAGAATGTTAACATGCCATCATACTCCAATTCTAGGTAGAATGTTAACATGCCATCATACTCCAATTCTAGGCAGAATATTAACATGCCATCATAGTCCAATTCTAGGCAGAATGTTAAAATGCCATCATACTCCAGTTCTAGGTAGAATGTTAACATGCCATCATACTCCACAATTCTAGGCAGAATGTTAACATGCCATCATACTCCAATTCTAGGCAGAATGTTAACATGCCATTACACTCCAATTCTAGGCAGAATGTTAACATGCCATCATACTCCAATTCTAGGCAGAATGTTAACATGCCATTACACTCCAATTCTAGGCAGAATGTTAACATGCCATCATACTCCAATTCTAGGCAGAATGTTAACATGCCATCATACTCTAGTTCTAGGTAGAATGTTAACATGCCATCATACTCCAGTTCTAGGTAAAATGTTAACATGCCATCATACTCCAGTTCTAGGTAGAATGTTAACATGCCATCATACTCCACAATTCTAGGTAGAATGTTAACATGCCATCATACTCCAATCCTAGGTAGAATGCTAACATGCCATCATACTCCAATTCTAGGTAGAATGTTAACATGCCATCATACTCCAATTCTAGACAGAATGTTAACATGCCATCATAGTCCAATTCTAGGCAGAATGTTAACATGCCATCATAGTCCAATTCTAGGCAGAATGTTAACATGCCATCATAGTCCAATTCTAGGTAGAATGTTAACATGCCATCATACTCCAGTTCTAGGTAGAATGTTAACATGCCATCATACTCCACAATTCTAGGCAGAATGTTAACATGCCATCATACTCCAATTCTAGGCAGAATGTTAACATGCCATCATACTCCAATTCTAGGCAGAATGTTAACATGCCATCATACTCCAGTTCTAGGTAGAATGTTAACATGCCATCATACTCCCGTTCTAGGTAGAATGTTAACATGCCATCATACTCCACAATTCTAGGTAGAATGTTAACATGCCATCATACTCCAATCCTAGGTAGAATGTTAACATGCCATCATACTCCAATTCTAGGTAGAATGTTAACATGCCATCATAGTCCAATTCTAGGCAGAATGTTAACATGCCATCATACTCCAGTTCTAGGTAGAATGTTAACATGCCATCATACTCCAGTTCTAGGTAGAATGTTAACATGCCATCATACTCCACAATTCTAGGTAGAATGTTAACATGCCATCATACTCCAGTTCTAGGTAGAATGTTAACATGTCATCATACTCCACAATTCTAGGCAGAATGTTAACATGCCATCATACTCCAATTCTAGGCAGAATGTTAACATGCCATCATACTCCAATTCTAGGCAGAATGTTAACATGCCATCATACTCCAGTTCTAAGTAGAATGTTAACATGCCATCATACTCCAGTTCTAGGTAGAATGTTAACATGCCATCATACTCCACAATTCTAGATAGAATGTTAACATGCCATCATACTCCAATTCTAGGTAGAATGTTAACATGCCATCATACTCCAATTCTAGGTAGAATGTTAACATGCCATCATACTCCAGTTCTAGGTAGAATGTTAACATGCCATCATACTCCACAATTCCAGGTAGAATGTTAACATGCCATCATACTCCAATTCCAGGTAGAATGTTAACATGCCATCATACTCCAATTCTAGGTAGAATGTTAACATGCCATCATACTCCAATTCTAGGCAGAATGTTAACATGCCATCATAGTCCAATTCTAGGTAGAATGTTAGCATGCCATCATACTCCAGTTCTAGGTAAAATGTTAACATGCCATCATACTCCAATTCTAAGCAGAATGTTAACATGCCATCATACTCCAATTCTAGGCAGAATGTTAACATGCCATCATACTCCAATTTTAGGCAGAATGTTAACATGCCATCATACTCCAATTCTAGGTAGAATGTTAACATGCCATCATACTCCACAATTCTAGGTAGAATGTTAACATGCCATCATACTCCAATTCTAGGCAGAATGTTAACATGCCATCATACTCCAATTCTAGGTAGAATGTTAACATGCCATCATACTCCAATTCTAGGAAGAATGTTAACATGCCATCATAGTCCAATTCTAGGTAGAATGTTAGCATGCCATCATACTCCAGTTCTAGGTAAAATGTTAACATGCCATCATACTCCAATTCTAGGCAGAATGTTAACATGCCATCATACTCCAAATCTAGGTAGAATGTTAACATGCCATCATACTCCAATTCTAGGCAGAATGTTAACATGCCATCATACTCCAATTCTAGGTAGAATGCTAGCATGCCATCATACTCCAATTCTAGGCAGAATGTTAGCATGCCATCATAGTCCAATTCTAGGTAGAATGTTAGCATGCCATCATACTCCTCCATCCCTAACAGTAATCAGTTTATCATTATTCGCCTCCTTCCATATGTTTGACCATTAGGGCCCCTGTCACAACCAGTATTACTATTTTCATTTTTGTTTCCTTCCATCATTTCTTTGGCAAATTCACATGCTTACTTTTACTCAGATGCCTGTAAAATTGCTATTTGCACCCCCACCCCTCATAATGACTTATATGGAGCCACGAAAACTGAATAATGACCTAGCTAAATTCAACATCTCCCTCCAATCTGATGACCCCACTACATATACAGAATCCTTTAATGCCAAATTTAATGCACATGCGAATAGCTAGATGGAAGCATACGTCTCCCTCCAAAGCAAATCTTCTTTTTCGGCTGTTCCCATTAGGGGTCACCACAGTGGATCATCTGTTTCCATTTCTTCCTGTCCTCTACATATTGCACTGTCAAACCAACCACCTGCATGTCCTCTCTCACCACATCAAACAACCTTATCTTAGGCCTTCCTCTTTTTTTCTTATCTGGCAGCTTCATCCTTAGCATCCTTTTCCCAATATACCCAGCATCCTTCCTCAGCACATGTCCAAATCAGTGCAATCTCGCCTCTCTGACTTTGTCTCCAAACCATCCAACCTGAGCTGACCCTCTAATATACTGATATACTGATTCCTAATCCTGTCCATCCTTGTCACAACCCAGTGCAAATCTTAACATCTTTAACTCTGCCACTTCCAGCTCTGACTCCTGCCTTTTCGTCAATGCCACCGTCTCCAACCCATACAACATAGCTGGTCTCACTACCCTCTTCTAGACCTTCCCTTTCACTCTTACTGGTACCAGTCTGTCACAAATCACTCCTGACACATTTCCCCACCCATTCCAGCCTGCCTGCACTCTCTTCTTCACCTCTCTTCCACAATCACCATTACTCTGAACGGCTGATCCCAAGTACTTAAACTCATCCACCTTTGCCAACTCTACTCCCTGCATCCTCACCATTCCTGTATCCTCCCTCTCATTTACACACACATTCTGTCTTAGTCCTGCTGACCTTCATTCCTCTCCTCTCTAAGCACATCTCCACCTCTCCAGGGTCTCCTCAACCTGGTCCCTACTCTCACTACAGATCACAATGTCATCTTGTTGCGTCTTTCGGCTTTTCCCAGTTAGGGGTCGCCACAGCGGAACACTGGTCCGCTAATGATTGGTAGTTGATTTTTACGTGCCGAGTTACCAGCCCTGACGCACAACCTTCAACGAAGGTACGCCCATTCATGCATGTCTCCATGCAGAAGACGCTCTAGCTGAGAATCGAACCGGACAGCGTCTTATTGTGTGGTGACAATGCTACCGCAGCACCACCACCGCGGGTCACAGATCACAATGTCATCTACAATGACAAACTTAAAACTACATCCAAGTAGTGGGATCCCAAATATAAACAGGCACTACAATAACAGAAAAAATATTGCATGCAATAATAAATGTAACTATCAATATGTCAAAAATACTCTCCCTAAACTTAACACGGAACTCCAGTCCCTGGTCAAATCAGCCAAAGCTAGATACGAGATAAAAATAACCACCCAGGCAAAAGATAAGCATAAAGCCTTCTTTAACTATTTCAGAAGCCTCGGAAACAATGCTCAGTACTGCACAGAGCTAATAGTACAGGATATCAAACACTCAGATGCTGAGAAAATAGCCAGTCTACTAGCAGATAAATTTAGCTCAAACTTCAACCCTCACTCTCCTCCTAGTTCCCAGCTCTTATACCTGCATCTACACTCCCCCAGTCTCTCTAGAACAAGTCCTCTAAACACTTTCCAAGGCCAAGAACGCTGCTTCTATGAGGCTGAATAATATACCAGACTGTTTACTGACAAGCCTGACACAGAATCTGTCAAATCCTCTACAGAATCTGTTCAATGTCAGTCTCCAAAACAGCCTTTGTACCAGACGTTTGGAGGACAGCAAAACTAATGGCCCTGCACAAAGGTGGGGCATCATGGGTAACTGTATACTCATAAGTGTGACCAGTCCCATCCGTAAAGCTATGAAGAAACCATCATTCTGGAATTAACAAAGACATATGCAACTTACAAACTCTTGACCCAAGCCAGTTCAGTTTTGTCAAATTCAAATCGTATCTGCTTAACCAGGTCAATTTTTCGAGAAGGTTACTGAAGCAAACTGATGAGAGGAAGTCAGTACACAGTGCATACCTAAACCCAGCAAAGGTGTTCAATACCATCCCACATTTTGGTATTGTTGATAAACTATCCTAACTGAATGTTGATCCCTATGTAACTTGTTGGACAGCAAACTGTCTCACAAACAGAATCCAGGAAATTAGGGTAGGTGGATTAGTTTCCTCCAAAGGACCTGCCACTATTGGTGTATCCCAGTGTTCAGTCTTTTGTCCATTCCTCCTTGGCATTTACTTCACAGAGGTCAAAGTTAATGTAAAGGGTTAGTGGCTGACCAAGTTTGTAAATGACCATAAACTCTGGAGAGAAGACCAGGATCATCCAAAAGGGCCTTGTCTTAAACAAACAGCTTGTGTTACAACCACCAACAAAAATTAAATGCCAGTAAACATACAACAGTCTCTTTTGGTATTGTAGCTGTAACATGGGCAACACACATCAGAACACTGATTCGCTAGTTAGGAACCTGAGAACTTATGCTGATAAACTGTCCTCCAATCACCAAGTACCCATGACTGCAAAATTGTCATTTTTCATGGCTGAGCTTATTAGTAATGGTATGGAGTCCAGGGATGTGATCATTTCACTGTACTTAGCATAATTAGGATGACCGCTACATATAATGCCCCCTTCAGTATGTACTTGTCCAAACAGTGAATGACCACAGTGCTTTTGTTCCAAGAAAATCAATGGCCTAAATCATTAAAACCACGCTGACTGTCTCAAAGTCTTGTCACTTTTCTCAGTATAATAAAAGTTACTGAGTGGTGATCTCTATCTTGTGTACAGAGCCTCAACAGACCCTATCCTCTCTGATCTACTGCAAGTCCACTGGTGGAAGAAACATCAGCTCATGAGACCTTAAATGCTTCTGCAACATGGAGGGATAAATATGTATCACAGAGATACCACTTCTACAATATAAATAAAACATGCTGGCAGGATAAACATGTATCGCACAGATACCACTTCTTTGGAACAGTCTTCCTCTCCACATAAAGCAAAATACTTCCCTTACTCTATTCAAATGTAACCTGAATAAATAGATAGGAAACCACAAATTCACCACTGGTTTAGCACTCTTGTCCTTTACTGATAGGATTAGCATATAAATGTTATAACTGGCTGCGAGTTGTACATACTTAAATTTACAATGGCTAAATACTTCATGGGAATGAAGAGCTAGGCTTCTAAAGATCCCCATGGATCAACAGCCTAGTAAGCTTCTATGAACCTATGAAAAGTACAGTTTTGTATCTACCATAAATGTAGATGTCCGATAGGTATGCATCTGCAGTCCTTACATATGGGTTGTCCTGCCTCAGGCAGCCCTTTGGTCGGCCGGATTCCAAAGTCTGGGTCCGGCATCGGCTGATGTCGTGCTTTCCCTGATGTCAGAGCGCCTGGGGTATAAAAGAGTCAGCCAACGCCATCTTCCTCAGTTTTTCTTGCCCCAGATGCCAGGTGCCCTCTAAGGAAGGCTAAATTTGGAGACATGCAAAATATTCTAAACATGCACAGTAATAAAAAACAAATACACCATAAGAGATAACCCCAGCTAGCTATAAGAGGGATAAGTACCCAAGAAATACCACAGAGGGGAAGGAGGGAGGGAAAACCTGACTGCAGATGCATACCTATCGGACATCTACATTTATGGTAGGTACAAAACTGTACAATGTCCTTCAAGGATGCATCTGCAGTCCTTACATATGGGTAGAATACCATAGCCAAGCTGGGGGTGGTAGGATCTAAGAAAATGATGGTGTAGCTAAAATGCCCTGCAGGACTGCCATAGCAAAGCCTGCTCTGGATCTGGAATATAAGGGCAAATTGTAATGCTTGGAAAATGTATGCACGGAGCTCCATGTAGCAGCTTCTAAAATGTCCTTGGTAGCCACCCCTCTTAAAAAGGCTGTGGAGGTGGCTGTGGCTCTGGTGGAATGAGGCCTGATGTTAGCTGGCACAGTTTTTCCATGATAAGAGTAGCATAATCAAATACAATTTCCTATCCATTTTGAAATTGTCTGTTTGGAAATTGCTTTGCCTTGGATGCCTGCATCATATGCTACCAACAGCTGGTCAGTTTTTCTGAAAGTCTTAGTTCTGTCCAAGTAGTAGCGTAACTGTCTGTGAATGTCCAGGGTATGCAGAAGTTTTTCTCCCTTGTTTTGCGGATCTGGAAAGAAGGTAGGCAGGTGAATAGCTTGGTTCAATGAGACCCTGGATACCACCTTTGGCATGAATGAAGGATTGGTTCTCAAGGAGACTCTGTCCTGATGAAAAATAAGAAATGGTTGTACTGCCATGAGTGCCTGCAATTCAGATACTCTTCTTGCTGAGGTTATGGCCAGAAGGAAGGCAGTCTTCCAAGACAGGAACTGTAACTCTGAAGATGCTGCTGGTTCAAAGGGAGGTAGAGTCAACTTTTCCAACATGAAGTTAAGGTCTCATGTAGGCACTGGTGGTTTTCTTGGAGGATTGATGTTTTTAATTCCTCTTAGAAACTGTCTTAGGAGAGGATGAGAGAAGACAGGTGGATCAGTATTGTATTCTGCTGAAATTGCTGAAGCATGAATTTTTATGGAAGAGTAAGAAAGGCCACTGTGGAGCATTTCTGCCAAGTATTCCAGGATATGTGCCATGCTCATCACTGTGGCATCTAGGCCCTTTGCGGTGCTCCAAGTGTGGAATCTTTTCCATTTTGCTGAATATGCCCTTCTCGTGGAAGGTCTGTGAGCTTCCATGATGATATCCTTCACTCTCTTGGATAGCTTTTCCTGGTGAGGAGTCAAGGTATTCTCCAGGCTGTCAGCTGCAGGGTTTTCAGGCTGGAGTGCAGAGTTTTGCAATTGTGCTGTGTCAGAAGAAGTGACCATTGTGGTAGAGGCCATGGTTTCGTGTGTGACAGGCATCGTAACAGTGGGTACCAGTGCTGCCTTGGCCAGTCCGGGGCTATTAGAATCACTTTTGGCTGCTCTGTCCTGATTTTCAGTAAGACCCTGGTCATTAGTGGAAGAGGTGGAAATGCATACACTGTTAGAGTATTCCAGCTGAAAGAGAGGGCGTCCACTTTCCATGCTTGTGGGTGGTATGTCCTTGAACAGAATTTCTTCAGCTGATGATTGTGGTGGGAGGCAAAAAGATCTATGTCCGGCCTTCCCCAAAACTGTGTTATCTGAAGGAAGATGTCTGGGTGTAGCATCCATTCGTGTGGATCCATGGTATTTCTGCTTAGGCTGTCCGCCAGTATATTGTCTTGTCCTGGCACAAACTGGGATTGCAGCTCTATACTGTGTTTTAGGGAAAGTTCCCAAAGATTCATTGCTAGTCTGCAAAGAGGGTAGGAATGGGTACCTCCTTGCTTGTTTATGTACCACATAACTGTGGTATTGTCTGTCCTTATTAGCACGTGGCCTTGATGTAGAAAGTGCTTGAAGGCCTCGATTGCATGCATCACTGCCAGCATTTCCTTTTGGTTTTTGTGCATGCGCAATTCTTTCTGAGACCATAGTCCTTGGATGCATCTGTCCTCCATGTGTGCTCCCCATCCATGGTCTGAAGCGTCCGAGGTAATGGTTTGGCTGGTTACTGGTTTGCTGAAAGGCAGACCCCTGTTTGACTGGCTTGTTTGGGCCCACCACAGGAATTCCTTTTGAAGGCATGGAATGAGTGGTATCAAAGTTTCTAGGCTGTGATTGTGCTGAGACCATAAACTCCTTAGGTACCATTGTAGTTTTCTCATATGCAACCTTGCTTGTGGAATCAGAAGAATGCACAATGCCATATAACCCAGGGCCTGCAGGATTTTCCTTGCAGTCATTTGAGTTTGTTTTGTCAGATTTTTGAAGTAATCCGGTAGTTGTCTTTGTTTTTCTTCTGTGAGAAAAGCCATTTGGGTGGTTGTATCAAGTTCTGCACCCAGAAAAGTTATTCTTTGGGATGGCACAAGTCTTGACTTGTGAATGTTGACTGTGTATCCCAAGGCCTGCAGAAGGCGGATGGCATAATTCAAATGTTTTTCCAAAGTTTGTTGGCTGTCCGCTTGTATAAGGCAGTCATCCAGATACGGGTATATTTGAATCCCCTGAAGTCTGCAGTGTGCAATTAATGATGCCAGGCATTTCATGAATACTCTGGGCGCAGTAGATAAGCCAAAGGGCAATGCTGAGAATTGATAATGCTCTGAACCTGCAAGAAATCTGAGGTGTCTTCTGCAACTTTGTCTGATAGGGACATGCAGGTATGCCTCCTTGAGGTCTAGAGTTACCAGCCAAGACCCCTTGCCCAGCATGGGAAGGAGTTGCTGTAGGGTCAGCATTTTGAATATTGGCACAATGAGATAAGTATTGAGTCTTGGACAAATCGAGAATAGGCCTCCATTGTTTTTCTTTTCTTGGGACAAGGAATAGTCTGGAATAAAATCCTTGGCCTTGTTCTGCGAGAGGAACCTTTTCTATAGCTTTCATTTGCAATAGGTTGGCAATTTGTTTTAAAGCCTCTGCCCTTTGATTTGGTGGCAGGTTTGGCATTCCTTTTCTTTTTGGTAATGTATGGAAATGGAACCTGTATCCTTTGTCTATTATTTGCAGTGTCCATTTGTCCCTTGTAATACTGTGCCAATTTCTTGAGAATAAAGACAATTTTCTGCCCAAAGGTGCTTCTAATTGATCCCTAGTTGGCGGGATCAAGGTGAAGTCATTGAGTCTGTCCTTGTGCAGCAGTTGTTGGTCCTGCACTACCTCGCTGGTTAGGAGGCTGCCATTGACGTCCTCTGTAGGAGCCTCTAGCTTGCCCTCTACCTCTGGCACGCCTGTTCTTGCCTCTTTGATATCTCTCTTCTGGAAAGGACCAATTCTTAGAAGGCCAATTTCTGCTGAATCTTGGTGGTTGTTGGTTGTACCTGGTGGAAATCTTTGACTGTTTGTACAGATTTAGCCTTTTCCTCAAATTTCTTTAAGACCTCCTGAGCAGTGGAGCCAAATAACTTTTGCTTTTCTAGTGGAGCATCCAGAAGCTTAGCCTTAACATGATCTGGCAGAGATTGTTCCTTCAGCCAAGCATGTCTACGTATGACTGCACCTGTCATTGCTGACCTACATGAAGCTTCCAATGCATCATAACCACACTGCAAGAAATGGTTGCTAACCTGTTGTGAATTATGTACCAGATCCTGAAGTGACTTACGGTCTAGGGGTTCAGGAGAAGACAGCTTTTTCTGCAATTCAGCCAACAAATACTCTTGGTACTTTATCATATGAAATTGACAATTTAAAGCCCTCATAGACAGAGTGGAAGAAGTATACACTTTTTTACCCCATCTCTCTAAAGCCCTGGACTCCCTTTCAGAGGGGAGTGGATTTTTAGTAGTGGCAGCTGCAACCCCTTTAGGACCCTGGGAAATAGTTTCAGGGTCAGCAGAGTGGGCCTTGTACAGGAAATGATGCGAGTCCGGGACCCTGTAGTACCTATCGGGTTTAACAGGAGCCGGAGGAAGGGTGTCAGGGGTAGTGCTAGACTCAGAATACACATCATCAATGACACTTAAAACAGGAGGAATAGAGGAATAGCCAAAGGTCTATGCTGAGGTAAATGAAGAAAAGTCCTTAATCTCTTCCTGGAATCGGAGAATTCCTGGCCCTGCCATTGGAAATGCTCTCTCATGGAGTGAAGGGTCTCCCCAAAGGACAGCTCTTCAGGAGGGGAGGCAGAGGGAATGGATTCCTCTGCATCAGAATCCTTGTAGGCGGTGAAGGCCTCCTCCTGGTAATCTGATAGAGCAGAGCCATCAGAGGACTGAGGATCAGCGGACTCAGCCCTGGGCCTTTTGTCTAGAGGGGGTTGAGAGCCCCTGTCCGGAAGAGGCTGGGATCCCCTGATTAAGGAAATAAAATCCTCAGCCAAACTTAGTATCTGTGAACCTGTAGTGGATCCCTGAGAAATAGTCTTGGGAGGCAGAGTTTTTTGTTGCTTAGCAGCTTTAGCCCTAGTGAATGCTTTAATGGACATGGATGCAGAGGGCCTGGCTGCTCCACGTGCTGGGGTAGTCTTGTCTAAGGGAATGGTGTCGGTAGTTTCCTGAACACCGGTTTCCGAGGGTAAATCCATAACCAACTCAGAAGAAGCCTCCGGGGCCGAGGCTGTCGGTTGTACCGTTTCCAAGGTCGGAAGTATCAAGGACTCGGTTTCAGCCGAGACACTCGAGGTAGGCCTAGGCGTGGTTTCAGCCGAAACCACGGTCCGCGTGTGTCGGTGCTTGTCCTTCCGTTTTTTGGTTAAATGAGAAGTCGGAGTCTCCGATGGCATTTTTATAAGAGAAACTAGCCCCAAAAAATTCCTTCTGCAAACTCCGACCGACACCTAAGAGTGCGTCGATTAAAGGAGGCACAGGCAGTACAGGCCAAGACGTCGTGGTCTGGGCCTAGGCAAGGGAGGCAGTAGGAATGGAAATCCTTACGAGGTATTTGTTTCCCACAAGTCAAGCAATTATTAACTTTAAGCGTTTGATCTGACATCGGCTGAGGCAAGAAAGAGTCCCCAACGGGGTACTTAGCTTTTTGAAGTCTTCGGTAGCTGAATTTACAGGAGCTGGCCGACCGGCACTTGTGAACTGCTTCTGCATCGGGCACCACGCTGCAAGAAAGACTGAGGAAGATGGCGTCGGCTGACGCCAGACTTTGGAATCCGGCCGACCGAAGGGCTGCCTGAGGCAGGACAACCCATATGCAAGGACTGCAGATGCATCCTTGAAGGACATCTGAATACCCTATTTTTGTCTATACATGTATCACCATTTAAATTCCATGTTAATACTGATGGCTGCTTTATCAGTATTTACATTCCATGTTAAAACTGATAAAGCAAACATTCTGACAAAAAGCTATCAATCCGACATCATATATGACAGGATTTTTTTTAATATACAGTTCCACCTTACCATTTACATACACACATTAGTGCCTTGCAGGTGATCTTGCTTTTTCTCATTTCTCTTTGAACCCACATCGCATTTTCCCATATTTTTTACTTCAAATAAAACCCCTCAAGAAGTAATAAAAATATATATCTTCAAATCCTCATTCTCTTTTAACTGATAGAAAACAAACTATAATACACATTCAAATAAAGAACGACATCACTCAAATAAAACCAGATGCTCCAAAATTGTGGTATGCCCCTTCAACAGGTCAGATCACACTCCTTTGGACACGGAAAGATGTTAGTATGTCACCCAGCAAGAGACATATTCCTTTATCAGAATCTGCAATGGGCTCAGCAGCAGATAAGGAAAGCCCACAAGGAAGTGAAGGGGGGGGTCCACTTTAGGGCTAGGCGATTGAAGTCTCATACCAGAAGGTGATCAGTGAGCAAATGATAGCTCTGAAACCACTATCAAGCAGTCCACATACAAATATACATTTTCAGGCATCCGAACAGCATTGTATGAATCATGGTAGCCATCAGTCCTAGAGGACACAACAGTCTATACAACTGGAAACTACACAGTGATGTTACCCATTCTACCAAATCCATGACATCTCTGAACCTCCACCAAGGACAGAAACATCCAACATTGCAGACTGTCCTGCTCTGTGTCTAACAAAACCTTCCTCTGTGTGGAAGTCAGTGAGAACTTCTCCCATTTTATGATGACCTTTTTCAAGACTATAGCCATAGTTTCATAGGTAGGTACTAGGCTACTGGCCCTAGGGCCTATATAAGCCTAACCAAATAGGTCCTCTGGCTTTCGCCACCCAAGAAAATTATTTTTCTGTGCCCCTGTCGATTAGAGTACCAGAGGTGATCCCCGGGGTGAATTCCTATTTCCCATCCAATCATCACGATTTTTTATTGAAGAGTGCTAATGAGGAGCTTTGCTTGATACAGATAGGTAGTTTGTTCCAGAGTATGGGAAGTCTCTGGGACAGGAATCTATCCCTCCAGCATATTCTGTTTATTGTGGTGACAAGGTTTAGCTCCCTAGAGCATGTAGCTCGGAGGGATTGGGATTTCTTTAAGTAGAGCATGTCCAACAGCTCTGGGTTTGATGTTAGGCAGAGATCGCCTCTGAGTAAGCAATATGCGACGGAGTAAAGCTGGAGTTTTTTGAGATGGTCTGCGTAGGGCATTTGTTTCAGGCAGGTATCTTCTTTGTGAGGCATTTCTGCGGCCTTTCCAGTTGTTGCAGATGTCTTGTGAGGTACATACCAAAAGGGGCACTGTATTCTATAATGGGTCTAATGAGTGGCGAGTAGAGGCGAACAATGGCCTCTTTTTTCCTGGATGAGAAACCTTTTGTGATGAGGTGTGCCATGTAGAAGGATTTCCTGACTACTGTGGCGATGTGATTATCAAAGAAGAGACTACTGTCCACCTGTGTCCCAAGGTCTCTTATCACACTTTCGGTGTTAAGTAGACTACCACCTATGTGGTAGCTCATGGGTATAGAGTTTTTACCAAAGGGGATGACAATGCACTTTTTGGCACTGAGCTGGAGGCCATGGCTTTGACACCAGGCATCTGTCTCAGTGAGGCCCTTTTGTAGGATGTCCACATCGTTAGGAGTTTCTATTATGGTTCCTAGTTTGCAGCCATCTGCGAACTTCATTAGCTAAAGACCTTCTGTGTTAGCCTGTACTTCGGAAAAGTAGATACCAAACAGGAGAGGAGCCAGGACTGAACCCTGTGGTACTCCACTTGGATTTGGAGTCTGCTACTTTCACAGTGTGGGTTCTGTCAGTGAGCCAGTTGGCAACTCATCTTGTGATATAGGGATTTATACCTAGTTTAGTGAGTTTATCTATAATTCCAGAGTGGAGGATGGTGTAAAAAGATCTAGATAGGCTGTGTGAACTACCTTACCTTTGTCTATGGTTTTGGTGACTGCTTCAAAGAAGTCCATCACATTTAGGAGACATGATCTGCCTTTTACAAACCCGAACTGGGTAGGGTCATGAGTTTGGAGATTACCAATGTCTTTGTTTATAAGTTCCATGATGATAGGTTCCATGGCCTTGCAGTCCAGGCTCTTTAGGCTAAAGGGGTGGTAGTTCCCGTGGTCTGTGGTGGCTCCCCCTTTGTGGAGTGGGATAACTGTCACTGTGGGCCATTCAGTGCGCACAAAGCCTGAGGTGAGGCTATGATTGAACATGGTACATAGGTGGGGTGCCAGTTTATTCTGTAGTTCATGTAGAAGGCAGCCTCGGATGTTGTCAGGTTCCATAGATGCTGTGTTCTTGGATTTGGAGTGTGTGTTTATTTACCTGTGCAGCCGTGACTACAGGAACTTTACATTCTACCCGTATAGAGATAGGCCCTTTAGGGGGTGAGAGAGGGGTAAAATTAGCACTGAACCTATCTGCCAGGATGTTGGCAATATCAGTTGGTTCTGTATATTAAGTGCCATTGTGCTGTAACTCAGAGCAGATCTGAGTGCTGCCATTGAGATTCTTGAAATAGCTATAGAGTGCTTTGTGGTTGTCTTTAGAATCAGTGGCGATTTTGTTTTCGTAACTAGCTCTGGAAATCATGGGATTTTCCTCTTTTTTGCAACAGTTCTTTCTTCTGTTGTAGAGTTTGTTTATGGCAGGGGACCACCAGATTGGCTCCCTTTTTTGGGGGATAGCATCTTGGTTCTGTTTGGGATAGCACGATCCATGCACTCCTGTAAGTGCTTATAAAGTGCATCTGTGTAGGATTCAGCAGTCATACCTCTATTGTCCGTCTTCATGGGTGTCGTGAAGTTTGCCACTTCTGTCTTAAGAAGCGTGAAGTTGGCTTTGGAGAAATTTTTTTACAGTGGTTTCCCTAACTGGGGGTGGGGGTGGGATGTGGATGTCTAGGGTGATTAGCTTGTGGTCGGATCTGACCAATGAGGAATTGACCTCTGGTGTGGAACACCGGTTGCCCATGTTGATAATGACCAGGTCTAGAATATTGCTGCCCCTGGTGCGGGGTGTGGATAAGTTGATCCAAGGCGTTGGAGTTTATGAATTCCAGAAAACATTGAGCAAAAGAGTTGGTACATGAGTAGTTTTCCCAGTTAATGGTGGGGTAGTTGAAATCGCCCATTATGAGGGTGTTGGGTTGTATCCTAATATTTTCTAGTGTATCAAGAAATGAGGATTGGGGAATCCTGGGGCATGGTGGGGGATCTGTAGCAAGTTACAATTTGGATTGCGGTCTTGCCCAGAGTTAGTTGCACTTGGATAATCTCGTATACATTATGCTGAGCAACTAGCCTGGAGGTGTGGAGATCCTTAATGAATACGGACACGCCTCTGCCTTTAGTGTTTCGGTCCGGGTTAGGTGACCGAAAGGTGTGGTATGAATTATAGCCTGGTAATGCAGGGGTGCTCTCTGGAGCCTTGAACCAGGTCTCTGTCACTGCACAGATGTCGATGTTCTCCATTTTATGGACTGCCTCGAGTGAATGCATTTTGAGGTTTACACTTCTAGCATTGAGAAGCATTACCCTCAGATTTTGCTTGCTTGTACCTGTTACGGTGGTAAATTTGTCATTTGAAGCTTGCCTAAAAAAGGCACTATAGGGAAAGCAAGAGCCTTAGCCAGTATCCGAATCCCAAGGGAGACAGGTGCAGGCCAACTCTGGCAAAGCATCGTGGTCTGTTGATCATGTCATCCCAGGCAGACAGATATGGGATCCCCTTAGAATGACACCAGAAGCTTAGCCAATTGTTGAAGTCAATCATTTTGTCCTTGTATTGTGGTATCATTCTGAGTGATGGCAATATGCTACTCAGGGCTAGGGTCATACCTGCCTGGGCTACAAGATCAGACATCTCCTCCATGACTCTTTGAAGTAGTCCGGGGAGGTATGTCTCAGGTCATTCACACCAACATGGACAATGACAGTCACATTTGTACTTGCTGTGGAGTGACCTGAGTGCGTGCATTATGTGTCGGATCCTGGCACCCGACAGGCAGCTGACAGTAACTTTTTCCTTGTTTAGCCTGATGGAACAGCAGTGTGCCTGACTGTAGAGTCACCTATGACTACAGTGTTGGGTATGTTGTTATGCCTTATGGGCTGTGGCTGAGTGGCACACTGAGTTTGTGGGCTGTGTGTCATTTGGGTTGTGTTGGGGGGTGGAGGTTGCTTGCGTTTCTGCTTTGGAGGTCTCTGTTGCTTGAGCAGATTTTTACGGAGAGCCTCCGTGAATGTAGGTGTGTGTTTTGTGTTTCTATGGTGTAGGTTTTGAGGGACTATGTGATGAGTGTGATGTGGTGCAAGTGTTTACCTTCTCCTCTTGACTGTCTAGTCCAGTCTTTGGTGAAGAGAGCTTTGCTTCCAGTTTGGCTATATAAGTGCATCTCTCACAGGTTGTAGTGCTGGGTTGTAGGAGGAGAGGGTTGTCTGTGTATATGAGGCAACTGTTGCATTGCCCCAAGATGCCCAGATTCATCAGGTAGACAGGAGATAACACCGGGAGCTTACCCTTAGACATGCTTGGATAGGTGCTTATTTATTAAGTACTAAAAACTGTTCTGCTATAGTAGTTTGTAGCTTATTTAGTGCTTACAACGAGTTCTGAACAAGTGCTGAGCTCAAAGAAACAGATTTGAGTGCTAAAACTAAAAAACTGGCTAGTTTTAAGGGAAAATTTAAAGACCAAACTTTAATGACGCCGGGAATAGTTTAACCCTAGCTAAGCGGTGATGCATAAAGTGTATTTTTTTATATATAACAGTAGCAAATGAGTAAACTGATTTAAATTAACCAATTAACCAATAAAAAGCTAAAAACTGAGCTCCGTTCTCGATTAACCAATTAACCAGTAAAAAAGCTCAAAACTGAGTCCTGCTCCAGCAGTCTTCAATCAGACATGTTCTAACTGCACACTCCTGCCACTAAGGTGCAGGGGATCCTTCTCCAAAAACACATGGTCTGGGTTAGTGCTCAAGTTATACAACCAAAGCTAGATTCAGCAGGTCTGAATTTAGTCTATGCTACAGCAAACACAGCGTACCAATTTCAGAAAGAAACAGTTCAAATAAGCAGGCACAATAAGCCAAAGGAACACCCACTAAAGAGACATTTCACAGGTGACTCTGGGTGGATTTACTAGGAGGTGGCTGCTCGGAGAAAGGAATACAAAGAAATTATTTTCTGACAAGGCTTCTACCACTGCAGCCAACAGGGCACAGACTGGATGTTGAAAGAAAGGTTGAATGGTAATCTGTACTGCACGTGATGCCCATACTTTACCTGTGGCAACTTGAAATGTTGTAGAACAAGTTAGGCTTCACCAGTTTTGTTAAATGAAGAAATAAGTCAAAATTACAAAAAAGACAAAAAAATGCATTTTAGCAGGAGGGCAAGCTCTGCCCCATATTCCCAGACCACAAACCAGGACAGCTGCAAAACCCCACTACACTGCACTTAAGCCGATTGCAATGAAAGTCAATGTGGTTTTGCCCATCTACATTGAAGGAAATTTGAGAGAAAAAAGCTACATGATAAAAATTTAAGTGCAGGACAACCAATTCCCAATAGAATTGAACCAGATTAACCTGTTATGCAAACCCAAAATACTAATGTTTAAAAAGGAATCCATTACATCTGACATCATCATACTTGTAGCCTACAGGAGCAAATGAATGAGCTCTTGTAGAAAGACCTTCTTTCTGAAACTGGGTTTACCAAATGTGCTACTTAAAGTCAATCAGCTCCAAAACGGGATGAAAAACATTCCTCCTTTTTGCCCAAATCGAAGCAGGAGTAGGACACTTGACCCCACTTGTAAAAATAAGACAGAATGTACAGCTCCTTTCAGTAGCAGTGCATGGGCCTGTCCAACAAGACAGACAGAGCTGCTGGCTAATCTCTTTCAGGGGAAGGAAAGGGGAGCTCTGGCACAGAGGTGAGACTGACTATCTACAACTTGCTGAGTCCTTCCACCAAGCTTCCCTTCTGGGGTGATAAAGAGGAGTCTTCATCTTTTAAAGTTGACTAGGCGTTAAAAGAGGTGAAGAGAAGGAAAACGTAAAAGCCCCCACAATAAAAATAGTCAGTTTCCCCTTCAGGATTTCCTCGATGAGATCCTGACTAACTTGAAAGAAGTGCAAATCTGTCTTCAAAAAGGCATCCAATATGTTATTCATCTTTAAAGGAGTACACTCTGAGCCAAACCATCTTGCACGTGTCAAAGCCTAAGCCTGCACCTTAGTAAAAACAAAGTGGTAGCTTACTATGAAAGCGGCTGACACAGCCTTTGTAAGGTCCTCCTTTAACACAAATTCCAGAAAGTTCTCAGCCTTTTTCATCATCTCACCCAACAAACGGTAAAGAAACTTGGACAGACAAGAGACAGTTCACAGACTGTTACTAGACTAATGACCTGGGAGGCCTTTCCAAGCCTCGCCAAGTTTTCTTGAAAGAATAATGATGTCCTGTATCCAAACAGGACATTGAGGGCCAAGCATTTATAAGCTATCACCTTCTAGAAGGGACATGGGTGCCACGCCTGATGTAAATATTTTTATTCCCCATCCACTGGTCTAGGCTGCACTTAAACTGGGTATTAGACAAACTCAGCTTCACATGGATCAGAAGACTGTTCCATAGGAGGGGCGGTCTCTGGGACCAATATCAGTCTCTTCAGCACATTTTGCTTAAGTCACAGACAAAATTCAGGTCCTTAGACCTTGTATTTCTGGTACTGATGGACTTACAAATATGCAAATGTAGAAGTGAGGGGTTTGTGGATGCCTTGCAAGCCAGGCATAGATCACCCCCCTTAGCAATGTACAGACTAATTAGAGGGATAGAACTTTAAAGCATTCTGCATAAGGCAGGTTTATTATGCCTTGTACTCAACTTGTAAGGAACCTCTGAGGTCGTTCTAGTTTCTACGTAAACTTTCTTCGCAATGTACTATACGACTGGTCTGATAAGGGCAAAGTACAGTGAAATAATGACCTCTTTGGACCTAGATGCCATGCCCTTACTTATAAGCTGTGCAACACAAAAGGATTTCCTCACCACCTATGAACTATGGCCACATGGTGGTTGAAGGTAAGGCTACTGTCCATGTGCGTACCCAGATCCCTGACCACTGGGTTGACTCTTAAGGGGTGCATTATCAACATGGTAATTAGCTTGGAAGTTTGACCTCTCAAAGGGAACAGTTATGCATTTCTCAGCATTAAGTTTAAGACAATGGCATTGGCACCATTTGTTAGTCAGAGATACATCTTCTTGAAGAATGCTAGTGTCTGCAAGGGAGTCGACCATAACCCCCAGCCTGCAATCATCTGCAAACTAAGTCAGCTATAAACCTTCAGCATTTGCTTCCATTTGAAAGAAACAGATGCCAAAAAGGAGCTGACCCAGTACCAAGTCCTGAGGTGTCTGCTATTGACTGTCCTCTTGGTGAAGGTGGCCTCACCTGTTTTGACCTCCTTGGTTCTATCAGTGAGCCGGTTCACTATCCAGTGAGTGATAAAATGGTTTATACCTAAATTAGTAAACTTGTCTATAACTCCTGAGTGGGGTGATGTATCAAAAGCCTGGTTGAGGTAGGCTGTGTGCAGAGTCTTATCTTCATCCAATGTTCTTATAATGCGCTCAAGAAATTCCACCATATTTAATAGGCATGACATTTCTTTAACAAAGCCAAACTGTGATGGATCCTGTATTTGCAGGTTACCTACGTCCTCATTTATTGTGTAGTTTGATTCTTTCCATGGCCTTACATTGGAGGTGGATAAGACTTATAGGCTTGAAGTTACCTGAATCACTGGTTGGACCTCTTTCGTGCAGAGGAATGACTCTAGCTATCTTCCATTTCCATGGGCACAAAATCACTTTTCAGCTGGAGCCCGACAGGTTAAGTGGACCAGAGATGTCACATTTCGTGCTTTTCATTAAACATCACATCGATGCAATGTCTTTGGCCTTCGAAAGTGCATTGATGACTTGTTCCCTAGTAACTGCCGGGGGGACTGTGGTATGCAGTATTTCCTCTGGACTATCGGGGAGCAGTTGGGATGAGAAACATGAGCTGAACCTGTCAGCTAAAAGGTTAGTAATAGCCTCTGGGTCAGTGTGGGTGATGCCATTTACAACAACTTCTGTGCATAGTTGTGCATTTCCCCTGAGGTTAACAGACATAGCTGGAGAAAGCTTTGTGGTTGTCCTTTGCCTGATAAGCTATTTTTATTTTAAATTTAGCCTTTGAAGTATTAATTAATCCTCTTAGGTGCCTGTCTAGATTGATCAGGGGGGTCTTGGTATAATATTGCTTTGTTCCTCCTACACTTGTCCAAGATTTTTCTTTTTTGTTGTATAACAGATTGATACTGTGACTTTCCACCAGGGTGGCTTGTCTTTTGAGTTTGTATACAGCTATCAATATGGCTGCACACAGATTCTGTAAATAGCTCAGCATATGCTATGGTGATTATTGGGTTTGGGGGTGCTTGGAATTTAGCCAAGGTGTCACCTAGAAGAGAGAGAGGTTAGCCTTGAAATACTTCCTAAAGGTTTTTGTTTTGCTGGATCCTTGGATTTAATTTTTATTTCAAGCAATGCTGCCTTATGGTCAAATCTGGCAAGTGAAGACATTCCATTGGGTGAGGTACACTGAAGATTTACCCACTGCTGCCTTTATTTAATCTCTTGGGCTTTACCTTCGTGATTAAACCACACCAACCATGGGTAAATCTTCAATATACCACACACACTTGTCAGTTATTGCTACAATAAACCCACCAAGGTTGGTCCCCAATAAATTAAAAGGTTCTGATGATACATATATGATTACAATGCTCCATTCTTCTTTTTTTTTTTTTTTTGGACTATAAAGCTTACTTTTTTTGGTTCTTTTGTTCCCAAGTCCCTCTGTGGCTTTGGAACCATGACTGAATACAATAATGGATCCAGGCGTGTGTGTGCTTTTACACGCATGCTGTCTCCAGCCACAAGGGAAGTGCCAATGTTGTCCTTTGTCCTACTGTTAAACCAAATGGTATCCAAATGGCAGCAGAAACACATGCACAGACACCAACACAGCCAGCTTCTCTCTTCAACAGAATGCCTGAGTCACTGTCAGGCACCAACTCATACCTCTCCCTGGCCCTTCATCCAGTGCGCAGGTCACCAGTCAAACCCAGGTCAGCTGGAGAACAGTAAAGATTTCATCCATGAGATACAATAGTTAAAGATCCATCTTTCTCTGCCACAAAGTCAGCTTTGCAATGTCATATTTCTAAAACAAAATAATGCTTGTTAAAGCTGTACAAAACCTATAATGTACCTAAACACTGCATAATACGGTATTAAACGAAACAATAACTTTTCTGTACTGTATTATAACTGTAAAAAAGTTGTTTTTTTTTCTTTGGGCTAAGGTGTTTGCTGAAAAAGGGTCCCTGGGACTAGTCTACCTACTTAGTTAAATTTAAAATGAAATATAAAAATCTGTGCCCTTCACATACCTTCCACATATTTATCCATGGTGTTCAATATTGCATTTAAAAGATCTGTTTGTTTGTCAGGGCCTAGAATCAAGGAATCCAAGGCTTGGTCCTCCAATATTGTCAGAAGCATACAGATACCTGAAGAAAAAAAATAAAAAATACATGGCTGCCTGAAATTAATCAAAACACTTCACTAATGCAAGCTTTTCCACAGTGTTTACACATACATCAGCTGTACAAAAATATCATGCGTTTTCAAGTCACAAAGTGAAATTTCTTCACACTGGTCCAACCCAAAGACAGGCACACACATGTACATTACTACTCCTTCAGTCTCCTACCTACACATGCTTTGACAATTCTTCCAAACTGCAATGTCCCTACGTTGGGCCAGTAATCAAGGAGCCTGAATACTCACCACTGACAATGGAACGGGAAGTGCACTTGGAATACAAATGGATACACTCAGTATTTTCAGATGCTGACCTCTCCTCATCAAATGCAATTTCCCTTAAGAGAACACAGGGAACACACTCAAGTCCAGGGTCTGAATCTCTCTGTTGCTCTCCAGGTCCTGAATAAGACTCCTCACCGGTACAGCTGTAGGGTTAGGGCCACAGCTGAGTGCCCAAGCCAAGACTTCCAGCACCTTCTCTGTAAGCCCATGCTTTGTGCCCCTGCTCCAAGAGGCTGACACACACACACACACACACACACACACTGAGATATGATGTTTTGCGTGCGCACACACACACACACACACACACACACACACACACACACACACACACACACACACACCCTTGGGAAAGGCTGGCACAGATTTACCTACTGTGTCCCCGTTCTCCCCAGAGTATAAAGGTAGTTATCACTGCCATTAGACACTCCACAATCAACTACTCTAAGGCCCTTAACAAAGAGTGTCTAATTATACTGTGTAATATTAATACCAATACAAATGGTAGTAGTTGACCAAGACAGCTAGGCCTTCTGGAGTGGCCCACACAGTGTGACCAACAAAAAAAATAAGCACTCTCAAAGGATAAATACTTTCTACAATGACCAGCCACAATAAAAGTTTAAATATATTTAACAATAATAAAAGAAAAAGAAAATATTAAATATATATTTACAGTAGACCACAGAGTTCAAGTCACAGGGATTATTGAAAATAACACTGATGGACAGGCTCATATAAATAAAGAAAAACAATCTCCACAGTAAGTTTCACTATACTCCTGACTACATCGAAGATAATTACTATTCGCAAGTATCTTACTTGATAGAACTATTCACAATGAAATACATGAGCAGTCTTTCTAGTCAAGTTCCCCAAAACAGAATATTCACTACTCAGAGATTACTCCCTGTAAAATATAACATCCAAGATGGCTTGCAGAATGACCTCATCAGGTCACCCAACTATATTCTCACAGTATCCCTCTCTGAAGCTGAGACAGAAATTTAGCACAGACAGCTACTATACACATCTAAATGTTTATGGCAGTGCCTGGGGCTTCCTCTCTTTTTACTGAGCTAATGAACAAAAGCTTCTTCCAGACCCAGTGTCTCTGGTCCTATTCAGCACTATGGGATGCAATTTTAATGGTTTAAAAGCTCATTTACATTTCCCTTATTTTTCTTAAAGTAAGCTAGCTGGTTAACCTCTGCCATCCCATTAGCCTCTATTAAAACATATACATTTAATTCCGTTACAATAATACATGCACATTTCTTTTCATTCCAGCAGGGTGCTCTGTTGATAAATTTTAGCACAAGCAAACCTCATAAATACATTTTCAGCACAAGCATCTGTACAAATCAGTTTGTTATACAAATGACATATAATTATTTACAAAAGTCCAGCTAGCTGTGCTGGAACAAGTCATACATCCACTGGCCTACTTCTGGTATGGCTGGCAATACCTCCTATCGTCACACACATCATTATGGCTTCCTGCGAACCCCTGTGCCATTTTCCACTGTATTTGCCGCAGTATTTGTTGCATCACTATGGCTTTTTTACTGTGTCATTTAACTCTACATTTTCAGCCTTCAGACAAAACAGTAGGTACAATCAGTGTTTCCAGTTGCAATATTCAAATCATGCTGTCAATAAAATAAAAAAGTCTTAAAGCCAAGCACAAACTACAAAACCATATATTTTACCTGAGGCATGTCACAAATGACCAGCTTCAAATCTGCAAGAAAGTGCAATGTGAAGCTACAATTCTAATTTTGAACAATTGGAGCTATAAAAGAAACTATTTCAAGCATAACATTAAAAGGCTTTTCAGATAAATTTGAAAGTGCTGGTCATAAGGAGAATCAAACAAAATCACAGAAATAGACCACCACTGCAGAGATATATAAAGTGATCAGAGAGACAAGATCACAAGAAAATATTTTACCTCCTTGATCTGATCTCATGGAAGAACATTGGAGTTAAAAGAAAGACTGGCTAGAAACATGTCAGCACAGCAGGCCCCACCAGGCCAGTCTGAGATATAACAAATTAGAAAAATAAAAAAACACAGACTGATATAAGGACATGACTACTATACAGGACATCAGTAACACTTGGTTCTAGCTATTCTTCAAGCTCTTCGGGATAATTCTTGCAGAAGTCATACCTTTCTAAACTGTTTTCCACTGTCGTCATTTTAATCAGGTTTCCTTCTTTTACAGATAACACCAAATAGGATGTGCCTCAATAAAGCTTTTGCAACATTCATCAAAGGTCATTTAACCAGGGAATCTTCATTTTACAGAATAAGGTACAGAATTCTCAAATGGTATGAATCTATTCCTGGAAGACTGCTGCATGTTATAAAATCAGATAAACACAGCATTAAATATGCACTAGTGTAAAGTTGGACAGAATCAGTTATGAAATGATGTAAGACTTTAACAAATCTCTTGTTTTCATTGGAAAAAAGTCTTGAAAAAAATGTGATATAGGTTCAAATGGAGATGAGAAGAAGCAACTGCATAAGACATCAGCCTGCCAAACATCACTATGTACTTGTAAGCCAGAAGTTGGAAATAAGCTCCACTATCAGAATAAGACACATTTTTCCGAAAACATTTCTAAAATCAATTTTAAAAATGTAGTAAGACAGCGTATGCCTGACCTGGACTAATGGGAGTAGGTAACAAACAATTATGGCTAAGGAGATAAGCCTAAGCTCAGGAGATAAAAATTAAAAGACAAAATAGTTCAGTTTAAAAAGAACATATTGGTCAGTAAAAATGTTCACAGATTAGGGTCATTAGTCATGTACAGAAGGTAAAAGAGCAGGTTTGAAGGTATAACAGGTAGTTAGGTAGCTAAAGATGAAGGAAAAAAGGAAAAAAAAGAACAGAAAGAAAAAGTTGGGATAATTATATAATTTGTATAAGTATTATAACAGCCAGTGAATTAGTAGGTGGGTTTTCATCTGTTTTGAAAAGGTGACATGAGGGTTAGAGGTCAGTTCTGTGTGGGAAGTATTTTTATTTAAACCAATAGTGTTTGCAGTGCAAATAGGGATGGATTCACCTATGAGATTTCAAAGTAGTAACTAGTAGTTGGTTGGCTGATCTGAGATGAGATTTTTATAAGGTGTGTGATTTTTATTTAGTAGTATGGTATATTGGAATGGGTAAAAGAATATTTAAAAGTGAAAGATGTTGTAGAGTATTAGGTTCGGGATCGAGCAGTTAGGTTGAGTTTCAAAAAGTTAAGACAGTGGTGAGTTTGGTTTATATATCCATCAAATGCCAGCAATAGAAGTTACACATTTTAAGTAGTAAAACAAGTACATTACATTACATTTAATAATACGCCAGTAAAATACCAAAGTAGGCAGGAAATTACTAGTGCTAAAACTTCAATAAATCCCAACGCCAGTAAAGCGTGATATGGGAGATAGGGGAGACCTAGCTTCCAGGGGGAGGGGGGCCAGAATGTCGCAGCACATAGAGTCAGGGTTGCCTAGGGATGGTGGAGGTCAGGGCCAAACAAAGGGTAAAAAAAAAGAGGCAAGACAAGAAAGCCTGGATCGAGGGAAGGCAGAAGTTAGGTGTTATAGGTGGGAGCAAGATATACTTAAAGGTGCTGATGGTCCCGCTTTTACAACAATACACATTCAAAACAACTGTCACATGTAATACATGGAACCAATAGCTTTCTTTTGTAATGGCTACTCTTTCCATATTATCATGGAATGTAAGTGGCCTTCCATGTATAAACAAAAAGTAAAGTGTATTCGTAAAAGCAGAAAAAGGAGGCACCAGACCACAGCTATAAATAACATAAAACACTTTTAATTCAAAAACAGATATCAGGTGAGTGCTTTCATGGACTAAGCCACTTCATCAGACAATGTAATGAAAAAACCTTTCAAGTTTTATACCCAACAGTTCAATTAATTATGCTAATGCCTAGCCCTTCCCCTTCTGACAAAGTCATACTGCATTCAGCATAAATTCTTCTCCAGTTAAAATTCAGACATAAAATTATTTTCTGAAAATCAATTAACAATCAGAACTCAACATTAAAAACAAGAAGTTATGTATTCACCATAACGTTTGATGTATGTAGTCCATCTCACCTCACATTCTTACCCATGGGCTTGGAGCCGAATATCGGCTCCGACTCGGCCTATTTACTAGCTCAAAAGTCTCTGATTGGCTGGGCTAAGAGGGTATCCCATAGTACACTGCTTCGCATCCCCAGATCTAGTTTGCTGCGAACAACTCAGTTATTGCATACATAACACATATCCATACAAACAAATTAATCAAAGGGACCCTGCATGATAAAATTTTACCTCCAAATCCTCCAGGCAGGGAGGAAGGCGGGAGAGTAAGTAAGAATGTGAGGCTAGATGGACTACATACATCGAACATTATGGTGAGTACATAACTTTTTGATGTTATGTAGTCCTATCTCGCCTACATTCTTACCCATGGGACAGCGTCCCTAGCACCTACAACCTGGGAGGCTCATAGGAAAATACTCCTGAGAACTGTGGAGCCAAGTGAAGATCTGCCCCTGAAAACCACGTCCAATTTGTAATGAGAGACAAAAGTGTGAGGAGAAGCCCAAGTGGCCGCAGCACATATATCATCCATCGACAATCTAGCTTGATAGGCTGTGGATATGGAGACAGCTCTTGTGGAGTGGGCTTTAGGTGGAAAGGGCAAAGTTTTACATGCTGTGTGATAAATGAAGGAAATAAAGCTGGCTATCCATCTAGAGAGTGTGACCGTGGATACCGGAGAAGCAAGCCGGTTTTCGGAAAAGGAGACAAAGTTGGTCAGATTTCTGAATCTCTTTTGTCCGATGGAGACAGAAGCATAACTGTCTATGTACATCTAGTTGGTGGAATCTGAATTCTGCCTTGTTGGAAAAATTGGGGAAGAAAACTGGCAGCTCAACAGATTGATTTATATTAGACAGGGAAGCCACTTTGGGAAGGAATGACGGGTTTGGTCTAAGGGAGACTCTATCTTTATGGAAGATCAAATATGGGGGGTCTGATGGAAAGGGCTTGGATTTCGGAGACCCGCCTCGCTGAAGTGATAGCTATTAAAAAGGCTGTTTCCATGTTAGACACTTTAACTTGCAGGTAGCTGCAGGCTCAAAGGGTGGAAGAGTGAGGGCTTGAAGAACAAAACTGAGGTCCCAGGGCATAACAGGTTGTGATACTGGGGGATGAAGCAATAGGGTACCTTTAAGGAATACTTTACATAGTCTGTGTGCCATAAGGCTAGGTTCATTGGCCACGTGTTTGATATAGCCGCCAGTTGAACTTTGATGGTGGCTGAAGCAGACCCCTGATAGAACAATATAGACAAATTCCAAAACGGAATCAATTGGAGCCGTGTAGGGATCAATGCCTCTGGAATAAGCCCAAATAAAGAATCTTTTCCATTTGCTAAAGTAGATTTTTCTAGTGGATGGTTTATGAGAGGACGATAAAATATGGAGTACATCTGGCGAAAAATTATGACATCTGACTAAGGATGGAAGTGGAGTAGCCAGGCTGTCAGCCGGAGTTTCCTCAGAGAGGGGTGGAACTGTCCCGACATGTGTGTCAGTAAGTCTGGAAGGGGTTCCAGAATCCAAGGAGTATCCACAAGGTAGGGTTGAAGGAAGGGGAACCACACTTGACGAGGCCAGTGTGGGGCAATCAGAATTATCCTGCTTCCCAAGGATTGCGCTTTCTGAATCACCCTTGAGAGAAGGGGAAACAGAGGGAAAGCATAAAGCAGACCGGAGGGCCAATTGTGAGCTAGAGCGTCCCTGGGTGATTCCCCCGGTGGGGGGATCAGCAAGAAGTAGTTGCTGCATTTTGCATTGAGAGGGCTGGCAAAAAGGTCGCAACAAGGTTGACCCCATCTGCTGAAGATTCGCTCTGCCACCAGGTGATTCAGGGACCACTCATAGGGCATAAGAATCGCCCAGCTTAGCTTGTCCGCTATCACATTGGTCTTCCCCAGGATGTGCGTTGCTACTAGAAACCGTTGGGAAGCTATTGCCCAATGCCACACGCGCATGGCCTCCCTGCATAGTGGATAAGATCGGGTTCCTCCTTGCCTGTTGAGATACCACACTACTGACATGTTGTCTGAGTGTATCGCAATAATCCCTAGAGGGAGGACTTCTTGAAGTGCCTGCAACGCAAGAAGCACCGCTCTCATCTCCAGGACGTTTATGTGCAAATGTATCTCGTGCTCCTGCCACGTGCCTTGGACCATCCTGCCGAGATAATGCCCCCCACCACTCTATCTGGGAGGTGTCTGTGGTCACTGTGGCCACAGGGACGGGTGGAACAAAGGGTTTTCCTACATTCATTGGAGAGACCACTGGACAAAGAGAAGCCATTGAAGAATTCTCAAGTGTAATCTCGCTAACGGGACCAACATGATAGTAGCTGCCATGGTCCCTAGGAGTTGAAGAATCAGTCTTGCCTTCGCATGTCTCAGAGGCATCAGCATGAGAATTTGTTGTTGCAACCCTGTGATTCTTTCTTGTGGTAGGAATGCTCGCATTTGAATGGTATCCAGCTCTTCTCCTATAAAGGTGACACGCTGTAAGGGCAACAAGGCAGATTTTTTCCAGTTTATCTTAATGCCCAATTGGTGACACAGACTGATGGTAGTGTCCCTGGTCTGAATTAGTAGATGCCTGGTGGGGGCGGTGAGGAGCCAGTCGTCCAGGTACGGGAACACCTGGAATCCTTGACGTCTCAAGTGAGACGTCACCACTGCCATACACTTGGTGAACACCCTGGGGGCTGTGGTGAGACCAAAGGGCAGGGCTCGAAACTGGATGACACCTGGATGCCCTGCCCATTTTGATATGGTTGTAAGCATCCATCAGGTCGATGGAGCACATCGATACTTTCTTTCCCAACAATGGGAGAATAGATTGTAGGGTGACCATACAGAATTTGGACTTGTGTACGTAATGGCTGAGTTGACTGAGATCTAGTATGGGTCTCAGGTCCCTTGTTCCTTTCCACACCAAAAAGAATCTTGAGTAAGCCCCTAATCCGATCTGGTCTGATGGGACTGGCTGGATGACTCCTTTTTTTAGCAGCTGCGATATCTCTGAGGCTGCTTGATCCCTTTGACTGGGTGGAACATCTGGGATTTTTCTGATGGGAGGGGGTACTGAAGAGAATGGAATGGTGTAACCTCCAGAAATTATCCTTAATACCCATCGGTCCTGGGTGATGTTTTCCCAGGCTTCCGGATAAAAGGAAATTCGACCCCCGATTGGCTCCGGATAAGCACAGTCGGGCACACCCTCAGGAATGAGAGTATGGGGAGCCACGAAAAGAGTCGCGGACCCCAGAATTGCAGGGGCCCCCTCTGCCTCTGGGGCGACGTCTCCCTGAATAACTCCCCCCTCCCCTGCCTCGGGAGGGGGTTTCACCTTGTACGGCAGGAAAAAACCTTTGTGATTTCTTGAACCACATCTTTCCCCCTCGCTGAGCCTTGGGATAAGGCCTAGATGGGAGGGGAAAAACGGACCCCTACAGCAGACAAGGTCTTTCCCTCTTGCTCGCACCTGGTGAGGGTGTCTTTCACTTTGGTCCCAAATAAGGAGGAACCATCAAAAGGGGCATCAGTGAAGGAAGACTTGAAGGCCTCCGCAAAGTGACACAGGTGCAGACAGGCTTGCCTTCTAAGGGCTACACCTGAGCTGGCCGCCCTACCCGCTCCCTCGGCCGCATATGAAAAGAGTCGCATGGATGAGTTTACGATGGAGTTGAGGGTAGAAACCTGTGCGTTGACTGTCTGAGCCACCGCGTCAGGTATGTTACCCGCAAGAGTATCTCCCAACTCCTTAAAGAGATCTCTCTGGAGCCGAGTGAAATGAGATAAGTAATTCAGCTACCTTAAGGTGAAGGTGGCTGAAGACAAGGTATGCTTCCCGTACCGGTCCATAGTCCTAGACTCCTTGTTAGGAGGATGGACCAAAGAGGAATACTTTGCAACTTCCTTCTAGGTGGCTGCCGCCACCACCATGGCATCTACCGGGACTCCCTTGTTCAGAAATTCTTTTCCGTGAGGGGCAGAGAGAAATTTGTTGGGGCGCCGAGGTACTGGCTCCACAGAATCAGGGTTTTCCCACACCCTTCAACAAATAAGGTCAAGAAGTTCATCGAAGGGTGGAGACACCCAGGAGGTGGAAGGTTGAGCGCCAAAAGCCTTAAGGAATACTGACTCCTCCTCGGAAGGGGTTTTGGAAGGCCAATATCCTCTTTATTTCAGTATCTCCAGAATATCGGAGAAGGAAACATCATCAGAGGAAGACTTGGGGGACCCTTCCGATTCCTCGAGGTCAGTACCGGAAGGGATAGACTCATCCTGGGAGTCTATGTGCTTCCTCTTGCACAATTTCTTTCTGGGAGGTTCCTCAGGCACAGGCTCTGAGGGACCTTCAGAAAATGGGGGACCGCTCGTGGGGGTATCCTTAGGGCCTGGTGCTCTGCTGTCCAAGGATAGGTGGGTGTTAGAAGCTCTCGCTGGAGTGGTAGGGGATGGAATGACCGACCCGAGTGACGTAGCTGACGACCTGGCCAGCATGCTCTGCATGGCCTCAAAGGCGGGTCCTCCCAGAGTCCGAGGACCAACTGACCTCCAAGGCCATGACCGGGATCCCCCTAGCCGATGCACCGAGTGGGAGACTCGGAACCAAAAGATGTCCCGAGGCATCCTCTTCGGGCCCGACCGAGGAGACCCGAGTCTCGAACCCTGTGGATGGACCTGACATGGTCGGAGCCGAGGTCGGCACAGATAAACCCAGAGGGGATATCAGAGCCGGCGCAGGAACATCACTCGGAGCGGAACATACCAGCTCCGACAGCAAGGATGTGCTCGGAGGAGGAATCGATGAAACAACAATAGGAATTGGCTCTGGAGCCAACTGGGTCGGAGCCAAAAACAATTTAGCCAACACCGGCGACTGCAGGAGCCTCTGCACCACCCTATCCACATCCAAATCGGAAAGCCTGGAGGATTTGGAGGAGATGGATGGAGACTGAGACCTCTTATCTGGTGAACCATGCCTCACACTCGGCGACCGGCTCCGAATAGGTTCGAGAATGATCGGAGCGGACACTGATTCACTTAATACAGACACCTCCTGCGGCCCCGAAGACAGTGGAGCCGAGGAAGCAGTATCCAATATGGTAATCGTCTCCGGAGGCTCCAAAGATGCCAATGGAGCCAGAGACCTTTTCTTGGACTTGGAGGACTTAGATTTCGACTGGGAGCTGGGAGTCGAATCTATACCCTCCTCGCAAGATGGTTTAAGCAGTCCCTTTAAAATCAATTTGTTTTTCCTCTCTTGGAGCACCCTAGGACTGAAGGCGTGGCAAAGGCTACAAGACTCCTGTAAATGGATGGCTCCAAGACAGTAAACACAGAGTGTCCATCCGTGATGGACATTTTATATCCGCACTTTGAACACTTTTTAAAGCCAGAAGGCTTATGTTCTTTCTGAACTTTAGGCATATCCAAAGAGTTAACAACTTCCAACGGGTGCAAAGCACACAGCGTAACTACAGTTAACAACTACCAAACAGGGCGGGTAGCCCACAACTTAGACAGCAGACAGTACCACAGAGGAGAGCAAAGCTCTTAACCAACAAACAATAGCAACGAGAACACACAGAGAGAACCTCTAACTTAAACGGTTCTCAAAAAAAATATACAGTAAGAAACAGATGAACTACTCACTAAGGGAGGACTAGGTCCTCTAACTAAAACGGGCCTAGCCCGTGGGAACTGTTAGGGATACCACAAAAACACTACTAAACACACAAACACAACTACCGCAGCAAGAGAGTAGCTATTAAAATAGCTTTTTAAGTATAAAGCAACCAATTTCTCGAGAGAAATAAGTCAAAAAAGGGTACTTAGCCACAGCCAACAGAGACCTCGTCCGAGATCTACAAGCAGCAAACGAGATCTGGGGATGCGAAGCAGTGTACTATGAGATACCCTCTTAGCCCAGCCAATCAGAGACTTTTGAGCTAGTAAATAGGCCGAGTCGAACCCATGGGTAAGAATGTAGGCGTGATAGGACTACATAACATCAAAATTTAAACTTTCTATACAAAAATTACCATAACAATATGAAAGTATTATAAAAATACATATTTTAAAAACATACATACATAAACACATAAAATAGCATAGCATAGAGATTGCCAACTACTTTTTTAAGTCTCTAGCTAATATGGGCTTAATATTCAATTTATCATTGAGACCCTTTCCCATATTTGCCCTGAGTCTCACTATCCATTCTAGTCCCTTAGTTTCTGTCTTCAATTTAACATCTCCCCCTCTATAGTTATTGACAACCCTGTCAATTACCATAAATTTAAAAGTGTGTGTAGCTCCATGCCTCTCAACATGCGTTGCCAGAGCATTGGTGTCTACCATCCTCCCAATGTCATAGAGATGTTCCCTCATCCGATTCCTTAACCTCCGTGTTGTCATGCCAACGTAAAAGGAGGTGCAGATCAGGCAAATATGCCAAATAAACAATGTTAATACTATTGCAATTAGCCATAAGTCTACATTTGAATGCCTTATTCAGATCCAGGTGCAGGAACTCACCATTAAGAGTCCACATGCATCCATAGATTACATCTGCCACAATGAAACATGCCAAAATTGCTCACACTAGGGCGCTGTATACCACTCTGTTGGAACCGAGGTCCACATAGTAACCTTTTCAAATTATTCTTATTTTTAAAGGTACATCTCGGAACTTCCCCTACCAATTGTCTGATATCCTCATCAGCACATAGTATATTCCATTTTCTGCGGTAAATGTCCTGTAACATCCTAATGTTACTAGAATACATAACTAACATTCTCGTAGGTTTACAAGCATTTCCCATTGGCAACGGCAGTGGGTTCACCTCAGAGAAATAGGGTTTCTCCTCCATGTTTCTACTCCTAGAGTCCTCTATCAGGGTACCCTGAAGCTCATCTTCAGCGTATCCTCTCTGTATAAATCTTGCCTTTAATACAATTTGCTGTTAGACTAGATGTCCTAAGCCCTTGTCCCCTTGCAATGTTTTTAAAAATATGTTGGGGATGCATGCTTTGTCTATGAAGGTAGCTGCTTCTATAGCAGTCTTTCCTAAAGATCTCTGTTTCAAACTGCCCTCCAGCCTTCTGGATCACCTTCACATCCAGAAAATTAATAGCATCAAATGAACTTTACATGGAGAATTTGAAGAAGCTTGTACTCTCATTCAAATAGGAGGAAAAAGGTGGAAAAGATAAGTCAACACCTTCCCAAAGGACAAAAAGATTGTCCACTAATCTCCTATAAAATATCAGGGACCCTCAGGAGGTGTTCTTTCTCCCACATAGCCATTACAATGTTTTCGTAGCCACTGGCACAAGAAGTGCCCATGGCTACGCCATCCATTTGTTTAAATAAAAGATTCTCAAACATAAAAATGTTGCTCTCAAGAATCAATTCCATAAGCAACGATAATAAATCAATACATTGTACATCATACAAGCCATCCTCTATTAGATATTGTCTGAAATATTCTATACCCATCACATTAGGGATGACAGTGAACAAAGACTGTACATCCATAGTGATCAACAGCATCTTCCTGCGCATTCCTAGAGACCTAGTGTATATATAAAGGTCCCTCAAAAATTGTTTGGTATCCAATAGAATATTACTATTCCTCCTGAGTATAGGCCTTAAATGGAGTTCGACGTATATAGACAGGGGCTCCATAGACCAGCCCCTACCTGACACAATGGGCCTCATTGGCGGTAGCTTTGAGTGTTTGTGAACTTTAGGGGGTCCCTGTAAAATAGGTACAACTGGATCTTTAATAGTAAAATACTAACAAATCTAGACTAATAATACGGCACTGTAAACATTGAAATAAAGCATTGTAGATGGACATATTACATTTCTGTACCTGTTGATAATCAAATTTTCGATAAAACATGTCATCATTTAGCATATTAAACATGGCATCTCTATAATAATTATAGTCCATAATGACCAATGGTCCTCCTTTATCTGCTGGTCTATTTGAAATAGAGGCATCATGGCACAAAAAATCCCAAACTGCCCTTTCCTCCTTATTCAAATTGTTAAAACATTTATTAGAAGCATTCCCATCATGCATATTATGCATCTCCCTTGCACAAGCTTTCTCAAAGGTTTCAACTGCTGCATTATTAACAGGAATATAGCCACTAGGTTTTTTAAAACTATTCAAAGGAGAGTTATTACCATTAGCATTAAACTTCATGTAAATGTTTTTAATTCCAGAATATTATCTGTAATAGTCATTTTACTTGCTGGAATAAAGGACATACCTTTGTCCAAGACTCTACTCTCACTGTCCGTCAACACCCGGTGAGAAATATTCCAAATTAACGTTTGTTCCCTTGCTGCCACATTCTCTTTATGGTCATGGGCTGTTCTTCTTCCAACGATGCTTTCCACTTCATTCGACCCCTGCTCTGCAAACAGTCGCAAAAATGCGCCTGTCGAATAGGATACAGCGTGGTTAAATTCGTAGTAGGTACAGCATTTAAACTGATACTTTTCTCGCCAGTTTGTAATACAAACTTCATAGCCACCATGCTTGCTACTTGCTCCTCTCTCAACCTGGATGTTAGCAGCATCCCCCATGCTGCTCTCAAACAAATTGGAAGGGGGCGTGGCATGTATCACATCTGTCTCGCCCATTAACACCGCCTCCTCCATGACTGAGGTAGTGGGTACAGCAGCTGATTGGACCATCGGCTCAACAGGAGCTTGTACAACAGTTGGATTGACAGTTCGTTGTTTGCCACTATTAACTTCATCATTATTGCTACGTTCTCTGGGCCAAGCAAAGACCCGCCCATTAGCAAAGTCCCGCAAGCCCCTATGTATTTTTTTTCTTCTTATAACTGAAAAGTTGCCGTTCATAAGCACCAACTGTCTCAATGACAGAATCAAGTTTTATATCTACAATAATGTGGATATTTCACACATAGTTCTTTCTGAATTTGATAGACATTAGATGATAACTCAGCCTCTTTAGGCTTAAAATAGTCAATATGTAGTTGCATATAACTATGACTAGTGTCAGTATTAATTTGTTGCCATTTTAAAAGTAGATCTTTATACAAAGTCCCACAGGTGAGCATATTTAATACCTGTAAACCACGTGGGACAATATTCAGCTCTAAACAAACCTCAAAATACAGTCTTTGTGATTGTAGGCATTTAAACTTAAGTAAATCATTCTCCAACTTGAATAGCTCCTTCTTCAAGGCTGCCATATCATACTCACTACTTCCTTCATGTTGAACTGTATGCACCACAGTTTCACAAACCAGCAATGGTTCTCCTTCACTTCAAGAAAGTTCTGCAAATGCTTCCTTTCCAAACTTCTTCCACCTTCAGGATTCAAGGCACTATCCAGCCCTATCACTGGCAAACTGCCCTCAGCCATGTCCAATGACCACTTATGACAAAATAATGTAACAAGAAGCAAAAAATAAATGGTAATGGCAAACAGTGCCTCCAGCCAGCGTAGCCCTTCCCTTCTGAGTTAAAGTCATACTGCATTCAGCATAAACACTTCTCCAGTTAAAATTCAGACAAAATTCCTTTCTGAAAATCACAATCAGAACTCAACATTTAAAACTAAAATTGAACTTTCTACACAAAAATTACTATAACAATATGAAAGTATTATAAAAAAATACATATTTTAAAAACATACATATATATATATATATATATATATATATATATATATATATATATATGAAATAGCATAGAGATTGCAAACTACTTTTTTAAGTCTCTAGCTAATAATATGGGCTTAATATTCAATTTATCATTGAGACCCTTTCCCATATTTGCCCTGAGTCTCACTATCCATTCTAGTTCCTTAGTTTCTGTCTTCAATTTAATATCTCCCCCTCTATAGTTATTGACAACCCTGTCAATTACCATAAATTTAAAAGTGTGTGTAGCTCCATGCCTCTCAACATGCTTTGCCAGAGCACTGGTGTCTACCATCCTCCCAATGTCATAGAGATGTTCCCTCATCCGATCCCTTAACTTCCGTGTTGTCATGCCAACATAAAAGGAGGTGCAGATGAGGCAATATACCAAATAAACAATGTTAATACTATTGCAATTAGCCATAAGTCTAAATTTGAATACCTTATTCAGATCTGGGTGCAGGAACTCACCATTAGAATCCACATGCATACATAGATTACATTTGCCACATGGAAACGTGCCAAAATTGCTCACACTAGGGCTCTATATACAACTCTGTTGGGACAGAGGTCCACATAGTAACCTTTTCAAATTATTCTTATTTTTAAAGGTATATCACGGAACTTCCCCTACCAATTGTCTGATATCCTCATCAGCACATGGTATATTCCAGTTTCTGAGGTAAATGTCCTGTAACATCCTAATGTTACTAGAATAAGTAACTGACATTCTCATAAGCTTACAAGCATTAATTAAATTAAGAAATGTAGACTGCAAATAGCAAGGCTGCAAGAGACGGAGCTTGACAGAAATGAGCATATGAATTTGACAAAGAAAGCATTTCAGGACTGACATTCAGCAGAATATCAGGGGCACAACAGTAACAATAATACATGTACATTTCTTTTCAGCCCAGCAGGGCACACTGACGCATTTTTAACACAAGCAGCTTTACACACAGATTTTTCAACACAAGCATCTGTACAAATCAATTTGCTATACAAATGACATACAACTCTTTACAAAATTCCAGCTAGCTGTGCTGGTATATGTTATACATCCACTGCCCTACTTCTCCTGGCACAGCTGGCAATATCTCACATTGCCAGCGGCTCCAATAGTGAGAGAAGAGGAAAACGAATTTTGGGAGAAATACATTTTCAACAAGACATGTTATTTACAGGTACGTGCTGAAACCTGATTTGCAATAGCAAGGATGACAAAGGGGGCTTAGAAGGGAAGCTACAGCAAGAGAATAGATTTCTTTATAAATATATGAGCATGTTTTGTATGGCATGTGTGAAGTCAGTATTAGGAATTCAAGCAGAATTTACATATTACTCAGCAAAGTACCACAAATGGGCTAGACTGGATAGAAATTATATTTCAAAGGAGCAGTTGTATTTAACTGAAAACTTTGACATACACCCAATAACTAATTCAGACCCTACATTGATCAAAACTAAGATAAAGATGAGTGATGCATGCCTATGTCTTAAGCGATAACTTAATAAAGGAATTAAAAGGAAGAAAAAAAGATCTACAAAATGGCAATTGGACGGTGCAGTGGTTAGCCTTGTCATCTCACAACAAGATGCTCTCCGGTTCGATTCTCAGCTGGGGTGCCTTCTGTGTAAAGTCTGCATGTCCTCCCTGCATTTGTGTGGGTTTCCTCTGGTTGCTCCAGTTTCCTCCCACATTCCAAAGACATACAGAAGGTGGGATTACACATTCTAAATTGTCCCTATGTGCGAGTGTGTGGTGCATCTTCTGAGAATGGTTGGACTTTGGGCTAGCAACCTGATCTCGTAAAACCTGTACCTGCTATGGAACAAGTGCTGAAGGGCGTTCGTTGCCCAATATGCTATAAGCACGGGAGTGGATTCAGGATCCTGTAAAATGGGAAGCTAAAGAAAAGATTTCCTCAGACTCAGATTCCCCATTTTCTGGAGCAGAAACTACAGAATTATAATCAAAGTCAAACCCTTGTGCCCCATACTCTGAATTAGAATAAGAAAAAAAAGAAAGCTTTATTTTTTTTATTTTAAAGGAAGGGAACACCCAGACAGTCGTGACAAAAACGTCATGCATTTGGCAGAATCCAGCCCTTTTTCTGACTTAGATGAAAGAGGACACAGGTGAGGAAAATTCATACTTCTTTTCCTGGGGATATGATCTGAACAGAATCACAAAGAAGTATGATCTTTTCCCCAGGAAATAAGCTACCTGTCTAAGGGGAACAACCTCCCAGCCGTTCTCTGATACCAGCAACAGTGGTTCTCCCTTGCCCAAAGAGGACAGCTACGCAGCTCTGGAGGACATGCCTGCCTCTCAGTCCTTAGCAGCTTACCAAATGAGTTGTCCAAGGAACTCAATATGGCCATAGTGAAATCACTCACCTATAGCCAAGGCAGGACGAAGCCAAAACCAAAGCATCCTGTATAACTATTCTCTTCTTGTGAATTGGGAAAGAAATGTCTGAGATCTCAGACTCAAGTCAATCACGTTACTGGAAATAAGGGTCGGTAAAGTAAATAGTGGAGCCGCAGTCAGCAAAAAACCACAAAAGATATGCAGCAAAATGAATGACCACGAGGAAAAAATCCACTTGTTTATTTCCAGGTAAAGCGCTTTTCGTCTCACCAATAGTGAGACTTCCTCAGACATAAAACCAACCTCCATTAACTCCTTTTATAAATCATACTAAGTACTAATTAACTCGATACAATTAAAACTAATAAAACAGTAATTCAATACTTGTGAAAGCATTCACCACCTATCCAGGTTGCCTCATAATTATAGACAACCTAATAGTCTTACCACATTATTACAGTTGTCATGACTTTACCCAACCTAACCCAAATAAAATAAATCTCAAATATATAAATATTTTATATATATATATATATATATATATATATATGTATTCATATATAAGAATGAATAAATAAATATACACTTCTGAGCTTATTGCAGTGATAAAAATGCATACCATAAATACATACAATAAGCTACCAAATACTAAAAGAACTGTTAATATATAAAAACGTAAAACACAAATTCCATTCTATCAACCCCACTCTCTGTCACTACTTATAAATGTAAACCTATATTAAATATATTCAAGTCCAGACTACACGTTATATTGTTCACCTAACTCATGTCATCCTTCCTACAAACTAAAATATTCATACATATAAAATAAAAACTGTATTTGTCAACATATGTATTACAATAAAAATACATAAAATTACATAAAAATACATAAATGTGACCTAAACGTGTCTAATCACAAACATTACCTTAAGAGGCTTTTCAGTTTCAAAATGCATATGACTGAGTAAACCTCATTAAGACCTGGATACTGGCAGGCCCTAGACCATATTTGCCAAATTAATTCCAACTTTTCAAGCATCAATGCACCCGGACCTTCCCTCAACGGGTCCTGTCAGACCGAATCAATGGCCCTAAATTGAAAGGAACGTGTGGGGAACTCTGAAATGTGTCTGGCCACAGCACTGGCCTGCTTCCCAGTTTGAATGCTATAAAGGTGCTCATACACTCTCTCTAAGTTTACAATCAGTTTTTCTGATATAAAAAGAAGGACAATTCTGGCAACAGGCCACATACGCTACTCCCCTAGTATGACAATCAAATTTCTGGTAGGACTTATAACTAACACCTCTGATTACAAATCTTTCCCCAATGTCCATGTATGGACAATAGCTGCACCTACCACATTTGAAAATTCCTATCCTGGCTTGTCCTCTCGAGCTCTCCTTGTTTGTAGCTAATAAAAATTTGAGGTTATTCCCTCGTTTAAATACCACTTTGGGTAAGTCACTCAATTTAGAGGTTAGTGTGGTGTCAAACCTAATAATATCCCAATTTTTGTTAATAATCTGCATGATCTCATATCCATCTACACTAAATTTAGTAATGAAGCTGACACCCAAAGTTAAATTCACCATTGATTGTTGTCCACTCTGTGTACTTTCTGGGGTCCTAAAACCACTCTTATTGCCAAGAATAGGTTGGTAAAAGCCCCTATTTCTCTTGTCTTTTACCTCTCTCATCAATTCTTTTATCAGCTGATGTGGGTACCCTCTTTTCGAAAGCATCCTTTCTAAATTCTCACATTCCAACAAAAAATCATTATCTTTGGTTACCATGCGGGCTGCCCTTACCAGTCGCCCTTTAACTACCGAACGTTTCTGAAATAGAGGGTGACAACTACTAAAATGGAGAAAGGCATTAGAATATGTATCTTTTCTATAAATCTTTGCATAGTAATAATTGTCTTAAGTCCTTCTTTAACTCCACATTTAAATATGAAATACTCCTTTCATTGAATGTGAATGTAAATTTCAAAAATGATGTCGTACTATTGAAGTAAGTGATTAGCTCTTCAGCCTCTTCCTCCCCTCCATCTATTAACATGAACATGTCGTCCAGGTAGCGTGTATAAAAGTAAATTTTCTTTTTTATATCCGGCATTTTTAGAACGAATTATTTCTCCCAGTACGCCATAACTAAATTGGTGAAACTGGCACCGCATAGTGGCCCCATCGATACCCCTGTTTTCTGAACATAAAATTGATTGTTGAATGTGATGAAGTTGTTCGATAAAACCAAATCTAGCATTTCAGCCAATAAATCGATTTCATCATTAGGTGCTCCCGACTCGACTAAAAATAGCCAAAGCCATTCAATCCCTTCTAACTGGGGAATGGACGTATATAAATCCTTTACGTCCACTGTTAAAAAGTTAAACCTGTTAAATTTTAACTTATGCATGTTAGCTAAAAATGACCATGAATCTTTGCAGCTCTGAGACTGTGATGCCACATATTTTTTCAGTTTGGAATCAAATTTTGCACAAGCATATGTGATGCTCCCTCTTGCATCCACCAATGGTCTCATTGGTGGGTCGCTAATACATTTATGTATTTTAGGGATACCAAACAGGATTGGTATTTTGGGGGCTGGCATACTGATATAATTATACATATTCACATCTATCCTAGCTTCAATAACGAATTCTTCTATTGAAGACCGAATCCTCCCATAAACAATGTTCAACTCGTTGGGTGACACCTCAACATATGTATCCGTTGCTAGTATTTTTTCCATTCTAGCTCGATAGTCACTATTATTCATCATCACCAACCCCCCCCACCCTTTATCTGGTTGCATCACTCTAATTTGTGCATTCTGAAGCAAAGTTAGAGCCTGCCTTTGATCCCTTATGTTATTTAACATATTCAACCTTTTTCCTCTGTGCCCCCATTAAATTAAACAAATCTAGTTCACACATTTGTTCATAAAGTGACAGTGTAGGGTGAATCTGTGGACAAAATGTACTAGAAATGTAAAAAGGATTATTCAATTCCCTGTCTTGACCAAACAATACTTTAAAATTCAATTTCCTGATAAACAGTTTGAATCAGAGTGGATTCTCTTGCCTGAATCAGCTGATGCCTGGTGGTGGAGGTAAGGAGCCAATCGTCTAGGTATGGAAACACCTGGAATCCTAGACGCCTCAGGTGAGCCGTGACCACTGCCATGCATTTGGTGAACACTCTGTGGGCTGTAGTGAGACCAAAGGGCAGGGCTCGGAATTGATGGTGATTGGCTCCCAGCCGGAAACGCAGATAATCTGTGGATAGCCTGGCCATCTTTATGTGGTAGTACGCATCCCTGAGATCAACTGAGCACATCCAATTGTCTTTCCCTAAAAAGGGAAGTATGGACTGAAGCGTGATCATCCGGAACTTCTCTTTCTTGACAAATTGGTTGAGTCTGCTGAGGTCCAAAATGGGTCTCCAGTCCCCCGTTTTCTTTGGAACCAAAAAGAATCTTGAGCAAGTTCCAAATCCTGTTTGGTCTGCTGGGACTGGCTAGATTACTCTTTTTTTCTAGCAACTTGTGGACCTCTATAGTTACTTGTTCCCTGTGACTGGGTGGAACGTCCAGGATTCTCCTGACGGAAGTGGGAGGAGAGGAGAAAGTACAATTGTGTACCTACCATAAATGTAGATGTTCGAGTGTATTCACTGTTGCAGTCATTACACTTGGGTTATCCTGCTGGCAGGCTACCCGCAGTCGGCCTGAATTCCAAAGTCTTGGTCCAGCGTCGGTTGCTCTCGCCTCTTCCCTGGCGTCAGTGCGCCAGGGGTATAAAAGATGCAGCCGACACCATTTTCTTCAGTTTTTCTTGCCCCAGATGTCAGGTGCCCCCAAAAGGGTAGACTAAAAATTATGCCAATAAAAAAGCATGCACTAAAATATAACATTACCTTCATCTACAAGCAAATACACCACATAGATTGTATAGAATAGAGAAGTACAGATAAGTCCCAGCAAAGAAAGTGGGATGGTGGGTGGGTAACCTGGACTGCAACAGTGAATACACTTGAACATCTACATTTATGGTAGGTACACAACTGTACTATGTTCATCGTGTTTCACTGTTGCAGTCATTACACTTGGGTTGAATCCCAAAGCTGAGGTTGGGTGGCTGGGCCTAAATAGAATTAGGAGTGGCTATGAGGCCCTGCAGAACTACAGTGGCAAAGCCTGCTCTGGACTTAGAGTAGAGAGGTAAGTGGTAGTGCTTGGTAAAAGTGTGCACTGAACTCCAAGTTGCAGGCTCTAAAATGTCTTTGGTTGGTACTCCTCTGAGGAAGGCTGCTGAAGTGGCTGCTGCTCTGGTTGAATGTGGCCTAATGCCCTTAGGCACTGATTTGCCTTGTTGTGCACAGCAGAAACGAATGCAGTGACCTAGCCATTTTGAAATAGTCTGCTTAGAGATAGCTTTTCCTTGTGATCCTGCAGCATATGCCACTTAGAGCTGCTCAGTCTTTCTGAAAGCTTTAGTTCTGTCCAAGTAGAAGCGTACCTGCCTGTGTATGTCCAAAGAATGTAGGAGCCTCTCACCCTTATTCTGTGGGTTTGGATAAAAGGTAGGCAAATGAATGGTTTGGTTAAGGGCCATACTGGACACTACCTTAGGCATAAATGTCGGGTTCATCCTCAGAGAACCCCTGTCTGGATGGAAAATGATAAAAGGTTCCACAGCCATGAGTGCCTGTAACTCTGAGAATCATCTTGCAGAGTTTACTGCTAGGAGCAGAGCTGTTTTCCATGATAAAAACTTTATCTCAGCTGTATTGGCTGGCTCAAATGGCGGCAGTGTGAGTTTTTCCAAGACATAGTTGAGGTCCCATGCAGGTATTGGTGCTCTCCTTGGGGGTCTTAAGTTTTTGGCCCCTCTGAGGTACTGCCTTAGCAATGGATGAGAAAAAAGAGGTGGTTCCGTATTGTAATGAGCTGAAATGGCAGAGGCATGGATTTTAATTGATGAAAAGGATAGGCCTTTGTCCAGCATCTCAGTTAGGTATTGCAAAAGCTGAGGAACATTTGGTACAACCGTGTTAATCCCTTGTGCCTGGTTCCAAACGCAGAATCTCTTCCATTTTTCTGCATCATAAGATTTTCTGGTACTGGGCCTCCTGGCCTCCAAAATAACATCCATCACTGTTTTGGAGAGAGGTGTGTTCTGAATGGCTACATTATCTGCCATCCTGCCAGATTTAGGGTCCTGAGTTGGCTGTGCAGGATCCGATTGTTTTGTTGGGTCAGTAAGTGAGGAATTAGAGGTAATGTCCAGGCTGGGCCTTGAGACAAGCTCTTTAGGATTGGGTACCAGTGCTGGCGGGGCCAGTCTGGGGCAATCAGAATCATTTTTGGCTTCTCTTGTCTGACCTTTAGGAGTACCTTGGGGAGGAGAGGCAGAGGAGGAAAGGCATAAACTGTTAGGGTTTCCCAGCTGAATGATACAGCATCCACTTTCCATGCTTGCTTGTGATAAGTCTTTGTGCAGAACCTCTGTAGTTGGCAGTTGTGGGGGGAGGCAAATAGATCTATGTCTGGGCATCCCCATTCCTCTGTTATCATGCTGAAGACTTGTGGATCCAGTTTCCACTTGTGGGGATCCGTGAGTTTCTGCTTAGTTCGTCTGCCACAATATTTACCTTTCCTGGCAGGAATTGTGCTTGCAGGTGTACTTGATAAGTCAATGCTATGTTCCACAAAGTCATGGCTTGTCTGCAGAGGGGGTAGGAATATGTGCCTCCCTGCTTATGTACCACATGACTGTAGTATTGTCCGTTCTTATCAGTAGTTGTCCTGGATGAAGTAGATCCTAAAGCTGTCAGGGCATTCTGAACAGCTAGCATCTCTTTTTGATTGATATGAAGATGCCTTTGGCTTGTGGGCCATGTGCCCTGAATACATTTTCCTGCCATGTGGGCTCCCCAGGCATAATCTAATGCATCTGTTGTTATTGTTTGGCTGTGGGTTGGTTGAATGGCTGTCCCTTGTTGTGGTGACAGGCTTGTGCCCACCATCGAAACTCCTGTTGCAGGCAAGGAAGGAGGGTAATTAATGTTTCCAGGCTGTGGCAATGTTGAGTCCAAACACTTTTTTGATACCACTGTAGTTTCCCCATATGCAGTCTGGCATATGGAATTAGTAGAATGCAGGATGCCATGAAGCCCAAAGCCTGCAGAATTTTTCTTGCAGATAACTGGGTCTTTGTTGCCAACATTGTGAAGTAAGAAGTCAGTTGCCTTTGTTTGTCTGGCGTGAGATAAGCCATCTGGGCAATTGTATTTAAACATGCACCCAGGAATATTATCTCTTGAGAGGGTACTAGTTTTGACTTCTTTTCGTTCACTGTGTACCCTAGGCAAATTAATAATCTTTTTACAAACGCCAGATGTTTTAGTAAAATGTCCTTGGTCTCTGCTTGAATAAGGCAGTCGTCCAAATAAAGATATATTTAAATTCCTCTTTGTCTGCAAAATGCAATTACTGGTGCCAGGCATTTTGTGAAGACCCTGGGCACAGTAGATAAGCCAAAGGGCAGTGCAAAGAATTGGTAGTGCATTGAGCCAGCTATGAATCTGAGGTATCATCTACAAGATTGTCTGATTGGTACATGCAGGTATGCCTCTTTTAGGTTCAAAGTTACAAGCCAAGCCTTCTTGCCCAGCATGGGCAGAAGCTGCTGCAGAGTCAACATTTTGAATTTTGGAACGTCCAGAAACGTATTTAGAATAAACATGTCCAGTATTGGTCTCCAGGCTTTGTCCTTTCTGGGTACCAAGAAAAGTCTTGAGTAAAATCCTTGCCCCTGCTCTTGCTGTGGTACTTGCTGAATGGCCCTCATTTGCATAAGGGATGAAACTTGTTTTTGTGCCTCTGCCCATTGATTGTGTGGCAGGTCTGGCATACCTTTGCCCTTGGCAGGGTGTGAAAGTGGAACCTGTAGCCCTGGGACACTATATTCAAGACCCATTTGTTCTGGATGATCTTGTGCCAATTCTGAGAAAAAAGTGCTAGTGCTAGAGAAAAGGGGGCTGCCAAAGAATAAGTGCTTGGTGCTGGCAGAGGAAAGTCATTGGGACGGTTTCCTGTATGGCTGTGATTTGTCTTCTCCGCTTTTGGAGGTAGAAGCGCCCCACTGTTTAGGCCTGTATGAGCCCTGGGGCTGGAGTCTGCCTCTGGGGCATCTGTACCTGCCTCTTTGTGGCCTGTCTGACACTGGAAAGACCAGTTCCTGCTAAATCTGGGTGGCTGTACCTGTAAGAAATCCTTTACTGTTTGCACAGATTTCGCTTTGTCTTCCATTTTCTTCAACACCTCCTCTGCTTTAACACCAAAGTATCATGCTGTAATGGAGCATCTAATAATTTTGCTTTAACATGATCAGGCGGATTCTGTTCCTTTAACCAAGCATGCCTCCTAATGACAGAACCTGTAACTGCGGCCCTGCAAGAGGCCTCCAGAAAATCAAAACCACATTGCAATGTATGCTTTCCCACTTGTTCAGTTGCATGCAATAAATCCTGCATTTCCTTATTTTCTGCACAATCAGAATTAGTCAACATTTTCTGTTTAAGCAGTGACATTAAGTATTGCTGATATTTAAGCATATGAAATTGACAGTTTAATGCCCTCACAGCCAAAGTAGCAGACGTGTAAACCTTTTTCCCCATCTGTCTAGTGCCCTTGAATCTCTATCAGAGGGAATAGGATTTTTTGCAGTGGAAGCCTTGACCCCTTTGGGACCATGAGAAATGGTTTCTGGGTCAACAGCAGGGATTTTATAAAGAAATTTATGTGAATCCGGAACCCTGTAGTATCTGTCTGGTTTAACAGGGGCAGGGGGGTAAAGAGTCAGGAGAAAGGCCGGACTCTGAAAATACATCATCCACAATGTCTAACACAGGGGGAATAGCAAGAGGCCTGTGCTGAGGCAGTAAAAGGAAATCTCTAAGCCTTTTCATAGATTCTGAGTAGTCTTGGCTCTCCCAGTGGAAGTGCTCCCTCATGGTATGCAGGGTTTCCCCAAAAGAATAATCCTCAGGAGGAGAGGCTGAAGGGATAGATTCTTCAGCATCAGAATCCTCATAGGGAGGAAAAGAGTATTCCTGCTCAGAGGAGGAGTCAGAGGAAATGGAAACCTGATCTGAAGATTCATATTCTGTCTCTTGCCTAGGCCTCTTATCAGGAGGGGGATGGGAACCCCTGATCAAGGTAATTAGGTCTTCGGCCATTTTGAGCATCTGTTTTTTAGGCATGGAAGTCTGTCCAGGAGAAAGCTGTACTTGTTTCTTTATCTTTAGAGCTGCTTTATAGTCTTTGCCTTTGAAGCTGTGGTTGGCTTAACATATAACTGTGTAGGTCTGAAAACACCCTCAGAAGCAGATGCCTGCTCAGCGGCTCTGGACCCATCTGAGGGGATAGTTTCTGAGTGTCCAATACCTTGAGTATCCAGAGGCCTAGTTGGCTCCATGTGGGAGTCGGCAACGGCCTGTGGCTCTGAGACAGCAGGTGTCAGAGAGCACCTCACTGAGAACTGGTGACTGGCTTAGTGGTAGCCTTGTCATCGGTTTTGGACCTCGGATGCCTGTCCTTTTCTTTTTCCTTGCGCTTTTTGTAAACTCCGGTAGTCAGCTGTTCTGACGGCATTATATAATTGAATCTTCGGCCAAAGTAATGAAAGGCAAAATCGTACCGACGCTTAATAGTGCGCGTTGGTTAAATCTAGTTCAAAACCGACAGCTAGCAACGTTATGATCAGGGCCTAGGCAAGGAATACAGTAAGAATGAAAATCCTTATGAGGTATTTGCTTCCCACAAGAAATACAGTTGTTAACTTTTTCTGACATCGGTCTGGAGCAAGAAAAAAGTTTCCCCAATGGGGTACTTAGCTTTAATGAAGACTTTGGATCTGAAATTCGTCTTTGAAAATCTTAGGAGTCGGCCGACCGGCACTTGCGAACTGCTTTTGCTTCAGGCACTGCACGGCAAGAAAGACTGAAGAAAATGGCGTCGGCTGCATCTTTTATACCCCTGGCGCACTGACATCAGGGAAGAGGTGACAGCAACCGACGCCGGACCAAGACTTTGGAATTCAGGCCGACTGCAGGTAGCCTGCCAGCAGGATAACCCAAGTGTAATAACTGCAACAGTGAAACACGATGAACATCTGGTCTTTGGCTCCCAGACGGACGTTTTGTTATCTTCTGGAACGTCTGTCAATTTTTATATGGTAGTATGCATCCTGAAGATCAATACAGCATATCCAATCGTCCAGCTCCAGGAAAGAAATTATGGACTGAATCAAGACCACTTGAAACATCAAACTGACTTGTTTAGTCTGCTGAGATACGGAATTGGTCTCTAGTCCCCTCTTTTCTTTAGGACTAAAAAGAACCTTGAGTAAGTTCTGAATCCTCTTTGGTCTCTGGGGACCTCTTGGATGATGTTTTTTTTCCCAGCAGTTTTGGAATTTGAATGACTGTTTGATCCCTTTGACTGGGTGGAATGTCTGGGATTTTTTTTTTTTTGCTGGGGAGGTTGTTGAGTGAAGGGAATTTGGTAACCCTTGGATATTATCCTCTGCACCCACACATCGGAAGTTATCTTTTGCCAGGCTCTCCAGTGGAGGGACAGTCAACCCCTGACTGCCTGCAGAGGTGGATAATCGGGCCTCCTTTCAGAAGCACTGAAAGGGTTTCCTGAAAAAACATTCTCGTGACCTTTGGTTCTGTGGGCCCCCTCTGCCGTGGGGGCGGCACCTTCCATTATTGTTCCCCCTTCTCTCTCTAGGGAAAAGTCTCCACCCATGTCCTGGTAAGATCCCGGAGACATTTTGAACCACACTTTTCCACCACCTCTCTGGCCTTCAGAGTAAGGTCTCTGAGGAGCAGAAAAACATATGCCCATGGCAGAAAGGGTCTTACTTTCTTTTTCACACCTGGATAGAGAATCTTTCTACCTCGGGACCAAAAAGGGATGTGCTGCCAAACAGAGAGTTGACAAACAAAGACTTAAAAGGCTCACAAAGTCACATAGGTGCATCCAGGCATGCCTCGTCACAGAAACGCTGGAACCCACTGCTCTACTCGTTCCTTCAGCTGCATGTGGGATGAGCCTCATAGAAGAGTTAGCTACAGAGTGTAGGGTCGCTAACTGGGAAGCCACCTTTTCTCATGCAACCTCAGTTACTGCTCCTTCAAGGTTGATTGACAGTTCCTGGAAGAGATCCCCTTGCAACCTGGTGAAATGGGATAGGTAGTTCAGCAATGCAAGGCAAAGGTCAATGAATAAAAGAATTGCTTCCCGTATCCATCCATAGTCCTAGAATCCTTATTACAAGGATGAATAGTGGAACTCTCCTCTGAAAGTTCCTTCTTGGTCTGCGCCTCCACGACCATGGCATCTACTGCAACCCCTTTTGTCCAGAGGACCTTGTCAGCTGGAGTGGTAATAATTCTGTTTGGTCTCCAGGGAATAGGTTTGATGGAATCTGGGATCTCCCAAACCCGCAAAAAGATCAAACCTATGATCTTATTGGTGGGCAGAATCATCCAAAAGGTAGATGGATTGGGAACCAAAGACCACCAGGTACACCAACTCCTCAGGTGAAGCACTGCTGGACTGCCAGCCACCTCTCTGTTTCAGAATATCCCCAAAGGAAACATCCTGAAGAGGTGATCGTGGGAATCCTTCTCCCTCATCGAGGTTGGTGTCTCCTGTGGCAGACTCCTCCATGGAGTACAAATGTCTCTTCTTGTAAAGTCTCTTCCAAGGGACCTCTTCAGTACTCAGGGGGAGGGGGTATCAGAACAGGCAGGGGTACCCCAATGGGTATCCTGGCGCCTGAGGTCCCACTGTCCCAGTGGAAAATCCTGGTCAGAGGAAGTGTGCAGGGAACATTGATGGGATTTGAAGATCAGAGGGGGCAGGTGAACTTTTAGATGCAGTGGCAGCTATAGCCCTCTCCAAAGCCCCAAATGCTAACTGCTTCCGAGTGGAGGAGGACTCCGGCTCCAACAAGCCATGTTTGAGAGACTGGGTCCTCTCTAGCTCAGAAGAGGGTTCGCCTAGAGTAGAAGCTGGAGCCAAGCTCACCAGAGCAGAAGCCCTGAGGCCCAGTGACTGCTCCGAAGGTCTGGGAGTCTAGCGCACTCATGGACCCCAAGGGAACTCTCCAGCTCTGAAACGCCGAAGAGCTCTGAACAAAAGTCTGATCCGAAGAAAGAGATAACTTCAGATCCGAACTGAAAGACACTGGGTGGTATTGGATCCAATGACTCCGAAACCTGCACTGAAGTCGGAGGAGGAGCAAGTGGGGGAGTAGATGGCTTGGACAGACCTAGAACTGTCTGGGTCGAGGCCAATAAGGACTTAGTAATGCCCTGTGCCCACAAGATCTTTTGTACCATGCATTCCACATCTTCTTCATTAAGGTTCCTGGTTGAATGGGAAGAGGATGCCGATGGAGATTTAGGTCTAGTTAAGAATGGAGACGGCACCCTTGATGGAACTGGATCAATGGAGTCCTTGGAAGTGTCATGATCAGCTTAAATGGGCTTTTTGCAGGATTTGACATCAACGGATGCGGTCTATCCTTACTGGACAGACTTGGAGCCGAAGACACTAGATCCAACATGAAGTGCTAGGTGCCGAAGGTTCCGAATGAGTCACAGATTCAGGAGGTTTTGAAGTCTTAGTTTTTGGCTCTGAAGGGTCTGTCGCTCCAAAGGTGTCTTCATTCCCTTGTCACCGCTTTTTGAGGAAAGGGAAGAAATGGGGCTCGAATGAGCTGATTTTGATTTGGGTATCGCTGATTCTTGATGACTACCAGAAATAGCCTCTTCAAAAGCAGAAGGTAGCATTCCCCTTAAAATGAGCTTATTTTTCCTTTCAACCAAAGCTCTGTGGTTGAAGGAATGACATATGGTGCAATCTTCTTGTAGACAGAGGCTCTAAACAGTAAACACACAAGATGTACGAGTCACTAAAGGGAATTTTATGGCCGCACTTTGTGCATTTCTTGAAGCCTGCTGGCTTATCCTGTTTCTCCGCCATGAAGCCAACAAAAAATGAAAAAGGGAACACACACACACACACACACACACACACACACACACACACACACACACACACACACACACACACACACACACCGTTAATAAGCACACCAAAGGACAGTGAAAGGAAAACATTTTTTTTTCTTTTTTTTTTTAAACAGACAGGGGGGAAAGGAGAAACTACTAACAATAGTAGTTAAGAATACCTCTAAAGGGAGAAGGGGGAGTAACCTATTAAAAAATGGTTACTAGCGGGGAAAAGGGAGAGAGAGAGAGAGAGTGAAAGTAACCTAATAAGAAGAGGTTACTATAGAAAAAGGGTTTCAGAGACAAAGGGGAGATGGTAAAAGGCTACATATACAAAAAACAATAAGAAATAAGGTAGATAGGGAAAAATTATTATTATAATGTAACCTCACAATCCAAGAGCTAGATGGTTGGACCACGTCTTTGTGACGCTGCAAACGAGACCTGGGTAACAGGGAAAGATGCACTGTGCATAAGGGGAGGTATGCAAGAGCTTTTTTGGTTGCCAAGAACTTAGTAACAGCCGAATCAGATCCAATAGATCAGATCCAGATCCATTATGTGAGGACGAGATGAAAAATTAACAATATCAGATTATTGGTTAAGAACTGATACAAGTTATATGACAATCATTTAATATTTACAGACATTTTAGACAGTTTGTAGAGAAATTAAAGATAATTTAGTCTAACACAAACAGGAATTGCAATTTGAAGTGAGGGAAAAGCAGGCTTAAGGAATAGTTAGCAAGAAAGTCAGGAAAGAGAATTTGATAGCAGTAAGGAAGTAATGGAAGAAGGGAGAGTAAGGAGGTATAAAGAATGAACAGGTACTTGTTCACATTTATGGATATATTTTATCCTAGTTTTGAGCAGGAACCTAGTCAGATTTTAGCTAGGACGTCTTTCAGAGTGGTTTTGAAAGATGGGAGGGAGGGTACAGACCTGGTGAATATAGGTAAGGAGTTCCAGACCTTAGCAAAAGTACAGTTTTGTACCTACCATAAATGTAGATGTCCGATAGATATGCAACTGCAGTCATAACATATGAGTTGTCCTGCCTCAGGCAGCCCTCGGTCGGCCGAATTCCAAAGTCTGGGTCCGGCGTCGGCTGGTGTCGCCTCCTCTCCGACGTCACAACGGCTGGAGTATAAAGGCATCGGCCGACGCCATCTTCTTCAGTGTTTCTTGCCCCAGATGCCAGGTGCCCTCCTAGGAAGGCTAAATTTAGTGAATGGATAAACAATTCCAGACATGCACAACAGTAATAAACAGATACACCATAGGAGATACCCCCAGCTAAAAGGGACAGGGGGAATGGACCCAAAAGAAAGAAAAGAGGGGAAGGAGGGAGGGAAAATCCGACTGCAGTTGCATATCTATCGCACATCTACATTTATGGTAGGTACAAAACTGTACTATGTCCTTCAAGAATGCAACTGCAGTCATAACATATGGGTTGAATACCATAGCCAAGCTGGGGGTGGATGGAGCTAAGAAAAGGATGGTGTAGCTAAAATGCCCTGCAGGACTGCCGAAGCAAAGCCTGCTCGGGATCTGGAGTACAAAGGCAGGTTGTAGTGTTTGGTACATGTATGCACGGAGGTCCATGTAGCAGCCTCAAGAATGTCCTTTGTAGCCACTCCTCTTAGGAAAGCTGTGGATGTGGCTATAGCTCTGGTGGAATGTGGCCTAATATTGGCTGGCACACTTTTTCCATGGTAAGAATAGCAGAATCTGATGCAATGTCCAATCCATTTTGAAATTGTTTGCTTGGAGATTGCTTTTCCTTGTATTCCAGCAGCATAGGCTACAAACAGCTGGTCAGATTTTCTGGTGGCCTTAGTTCTGTCCAAGTAGTAGCGTAGTTGCCTGTGTATGTCCAAGGTATGCAGCAGTCTTTCCCCTCTATTTTGAGGATTGGGGAAGTCCCCTCTATTTTGAGGATTGGGGAAGAAAGTAGGAAGGTGAATAGCTTGATTTAGAGACACCCTGGAAATTACCTTTGGCATGAAAGAAGGATTTGTTCTTAGAGAGACTCTGTCCTGATGAAAAATGAGGAAAGGAGGTACTGCCATGAGTGCCTGTATCTCCAAGACTCTTCTTGCTGATGTGACTGCCAATAGAAAAAACGTTTTCCATGATAGAAATTGCATCTCTAAGGTTGCTGCTGGCTCAAAGGGAGGAAGAGATAATTTTTCCAATACAAAATTGGGGTCCCATACAGGTACTGGTTGTTTTCTGGGAGGCTTGATATTCTTTATCCGTCTCAGGAACTGTTTTAGCAAAGGATGTGAGAACACTGGTGGATCACAATTGTATCTTGCTGAGATTGCTGAGGCATGAATCTTTATGGAAGAATATGAGAGTCCAGAATGAAACATCTCTGCCAAGTATTCCAATATCTGAGGTATACTCAGTGCTGTTGTATCCTGACCCCTGTTGGCAGCCCAGATGCTGAATCTCTTCCACTTGGCTGAATAGGTTTTTCTGGGGGACGGTCTGCGTGTTTCCAATAAGATGTCCTGAACTGCCTTGGAAAGATTGGAAGCGAAAGGAGTTAAGGTAACCTCCAGGCTGTCAGATGTAATGTTTTCAGGTTTTGGTGCACAGTCCTGTAGTTGTGTTGTGTTAGGAGCAGGGGCCATAGGGGCAGTGGCCACGGTTTGGTCCGAGTTATGCTCAACAGCAACGGGTACCAGTGTTGCTTTGGCCAGTCTGGAGCTATCAAAATGACTGTTGGTTGTTCTGCTTTGATCTTTAGGATCACCTTGGTCAACAGTGGCAGAGGAGGAAATGCATACATTTTTAGGGAATTCCAGCTGAAGGAGAGAGCATCCGTTGTCCAGGCTAGAGCATGGTGGGTCCTGGTACAGAACTTTTCCAGGTGATGATTCGTGTGAGATGCAAAGAGATCTATGTCCGGTCGTCCCCATGTCTTTGTTATTTGTGAGAAAATGTGGGGATGCAGCATCCATTCGTGTGGATCCAAGAAATTTCTGCTTAGCTTGTCCGCCAGTACATTGTCCTTGCCTGGCACAAACTGGGATTGCAGGTGTATCTTCAGAGTCAGTGCTTTTTCCCCAGAGAATCATTGTTAGTCTGCAGAGGGGGTATGAATGAGTCCCTCCCTGCTTGTTTATATACCACATGACAGTGGTGTTGTCTGTCCTTATTAGTAAATGTCCTTGCTGCAGTGATTTTTCGAAATTGTCGATTGCATGCATCACTGCCAACATCTCTTTTTGGTTTATGTGCAGATGTCTTTCCTTTGGTGTCCATTGACCTTGAACGCATCTGTCCTCCATGTGTGCCCCCCATCCATGGTCTGAGGCATCTGTTGTAATTATTTGACCTGCTTGAGGTCTGTTGAAAGACATGCCTTTGTTTAATTGACTTGCATGAGCCCACCACAAGAATTCTTTTTGAAGACATGGAATAAGTGAGATTACGTCCTCTAGGCTTTGGCTGTGTTGGGACCATAAGCTTTTCAAATACCATTGCAGCTTTCTCATATGAAGGCTTGCCAAAGGTATCAGAAGAATGCATGATGCCATGAACCCCAGGGCCTGCAGGAGTTTCCTTGCAGTCAGCTGGGAGAGCTGTGCTAGGCCTTTGAAGTACTCTGGTAACTGCTGTTGTTTTTCCTCTGTGAGGTAGGCCATTTGTGTTTGTGTGTCCAGTTTGGCTCCTAGGAAAATAATCTGTTGGGATGGCAGTAGTCTTGATTTCTGAATGTTGACTGTGTATCCCAAGGCCTGTAATAATTGCATGACATAGTCCAAGTTTTTTTATTAAGGTTTGTCTGTTGTCTGTTTGTATGAGGCAGTCGTCCAGGTAGGGGTATATTTGAATTCCCATGAGTCTGCAGTGTGCCACTACTGATGCCAGGCATTTCGTGAACACTCTGGGCACAGTAGATAAGCCAAACGGCAATGCTGAGAATTGATAATGCTCTGTCCCTGCAAGAAATCTGAGGTATCTTCTGCAACTTTGTCTGATTGGGACATGCAGGTATGCCTCCTTGAGGTCCAGAGTGACCAGCCAAGACCCCTTGCCCAGCATGGGAAGGAGTTGCTGTAACGTCAGCATTTTGAACTTTGGCACAATGAGAAAGGTATTTAGAGTAGAAAAGTCCAGTATAGGCCTCCATTTCTTTTCCTTTCTTCGGACAAGGAACAGTCTTGAATAAAATCCCTGGCCTTGTTCCTGAGGAGGTACCTTTTCTATTGCTTTTATACTTAATAGCTTTGAAACTTGAATGAGTGCCTCTGCCCTTTGATGGTGTGGCAGGTTTGGCATGCCTTGTCTTGTAGGTAAAGTATGGAAGTGGAATCTGTAACCCTTGTCTATTAAATCCAGAATCCATCTGTCCTTGGTTAAGATATGCCAGTTTTTTGAGAATAAGGATAATTTTCCGCCCAAGGGTGCTTCTCTCTGAGCCCTTGTAGGCGGTATGAAAGTCAAGTCATTGTGATTGTCCTTGTGGTGCAGCTGGACTGGCTGCAGCACTTCTTTGATTTGTAGGTTGCCATTGGCGGCCCCTGTAGGGGCCTCGGCCACGCCTGTTCTTTCCCCTTTGAAACTTGTCCGAGTCTGGGAAGGACCAATTCTTTGAAGGCCAGTTTCTACTGAATCTGGGTGGCTGAACCTGGAGGAAATCCTTGACTGTCTGTACTGACTTAGCTTTTTCCTCAATGGACTTCAACACATCTTGTGCATTAGCGCCAAAAAGCTTCTGTTTTTCCAGAGGTGCATCAAGTAACTTTACTTTGACATGGTCTGGCAGTGGCTGATCTTTTAACCAAGCATGTCTACGTATCACAGCCCCAGTCATAGCTGCCCTACATGAAGCCTCCAATGCATCATAACCACACTGAAGAAAATGACTGTTAACCTGCTGAGTGTTATGCATGTGATCCTGCAATGCCTTTCTGTCAATAGGCTCAGGAGAGGCTAACTTTTTCTGTAAATCATCCAGTAAAAAATCCTGGTACTGAAACATATGAAAAAGGCAGTTAAGTGATCTCATGGCTAGGGTGGTAGAGGTATAAACTTTTTTACCCCATCTCTCCATAGACCTGGCTTCCCTATCCGCTGGCAAAGGATTCTTGGCAGTGGAGGTTGCCACTCCCTTGGGACCCTGTGAAATAGTTTCTAAATCCACGGTGTGGGCCTTAAAGAGATGTTTGTGAGTGTCAGGGACTCTGTAATATCTGTCTGGCTTGACAGGAGCAGGGGGGAGAGTCAGGGTTAGCACTGGAATCGGAGAAGACATCATCCAAAACATCCATCACAGGAGGAATAGCTAAAGGTCTGTGCTGGGGAAGCTTTAGGAAGGTGGAGCCTTTTCCTGGAATCAGAGAATTCCTGACCCTGCCATTGGAAATGTTCCCTCATAGAGTGCAGGACTTCACCAAACAAGAAATCCTCTGGAGGAGAGGCAGAGGGAATTGATTCCTCAGCATCAGAGTCCTCATAGGCCTGGAAGGATTCTTCTTGAATATCTGAATGCTCAGAATCCCCAGAGGCCTCATCTGAAGAGAGGTTTTCAGTCTGCTCAGTTCTAGGCCTTTTCTCTGCAGGAGGCTGAGAACCTCTGTCTGGGTGAGGCTGAGACCCCCTGATAAGGGAAATAAGGTCTGCAGCAAGAGACATTATCTGTTTATCAGAGGAGGGGGCCTGAACAGCAGGTTTAGGATGGGCCTTGGCCTGGCTGGTGGCCTTGGCACGTGCAAAGGCCTTGATGGACATAGATACAGGAGGCCTAGCAGCCCCACGTGCAGGAGTGACCTTGTCCACCGGAATGGTGTCGGGTAAATCAAGAACTTCGGTTTCCGGAGGAAAATCAACAACCGGCACCGGAGAGGTCTCCGGGACCGAAGGACGAGCTAACGCTGTGTCGTCGGCCTGGAGCGGTTGAATTACCGCTTCCGCAGGGACCGAAGCACTAGCGAAGGGTCTAGGAGTAGTATCGGTAGAGGACGTAGGCCGAGGATGCCGGTCCCGGTCCTTCCGTTTTTTGGAAGATTGAGCTGTTGGTTGATCCGACGGCATGATATACGCAAAGGATTCGCCGAAAAAGTCTTCAGCAAATTCTGCCCGGCGCCTGAGAGTGCGCTTATTAAAGCAAGCACAGGCAGCACAGGCCAAGACATCGTGGTCTGGTCCCAGGCAAGGAAGACAGTAAGAATGGAAGTCCTTATGAGGTATTTGTTTACCACAAGACAAACAATTATTAACTTTCTCAATTTGTTCTGACATCGGCTGAGGCAAGAAAAAATGTTCCCCAATGGGGTACTTAGCTTTTAGATGACTTCGGTACTGTAAACACAGGAGCTGACCGACCGGCACTTGCGAACTGCTTCTGATTCGGGCACTGCGCGGCAAGAAAGACTGAAGAAGATGGCGTCGGCCGATGCCTTTCTACTCCAGCCGTTGTGACGTCGGAGAGGAGGCGACACCAGCCGACGCGGACCCAGACTTTGGAATTCGGCCGACCGAGGGCTGCCTGAGGCAGAACAACCCATATGTTATGACTGCAGTTGCATTCTTGAAGGACATCTAGTACGAGTACAGACAATGCCCAACAGATTGTTAGGTTTGTAGACAGGAGATTCTGGTCACTGGATCGCAATAAGCAACTGCAAACATAGTTATATAGAATGTTTTTTAGTGCTGGACATTTTATAGGTGGTAAGAAGTTGTGTATATGTTCGTTGATGTGGCTGTTCTAACCAATTTAGGCTTTTCAGTGCTATACAGTGGTGAGTTCTAAAAGGGGTATGTGCAGCAAATTTAGCAACCTTGTTACAGCATTGTTCAAGTTTTAATTTTCGTGAAACATGGAGGTTAGTAAGGACGGGAGCTCCATAAGGAAGAGTGGGGAGGAGAGTAGTGGTGGCAAGTGTAGTAGTTTTAGTTGCGTCAGTGAGAACATTTTTGGCTCTGTAAAGCATCCTTAGTTTTTCTTATGCAATTTTATATATGCAGGTTGAATGCAAGATTATCATTCACTATCATCCCTAATATTTTGCTATGAGAAGTGATTTCAATGGTTATTACTATCAAGAGAGAGGACTTTAAATTTTGTTTTTTTCATGAGAGAGGGACTTGGGGGGGGGGGTAGTAGTTTGGTCTTTTTTGGGTTAAGTATGAGTTGTGAGTTATGAATCCATGTTTCAGTGGCTGTTAAAGCTTCCCGGGTAATTGTTTGGAGGTGTACCACATTGTCAGATGTACAAATGAGTGTGGAGTCATCTGAGTATTCTATTAGGGTGGCCTGCTGTGTGGATGTATAGAGGATGTTGATGAAAATGTTAAAGAGGAGGGGACCAAGGATAGAGCTTTGTAGTATACCGGTGGTGACTGGAAGGTAAGGAGAGAGAGCATGGAGTGCCATTTTACTGACTGATACCTACTGGACAGGTAGCTTTTGAACCACAGAAGGGTGAAATAAGAGAGACCTAGTGAAGAAATTCAAAGCAGAAGTTTGCTGTGACAAACTTAATTGAAGGCTTTAGATAAGTCTAGAAATAAGAAAGAGACTAGTTTGTAATTATCTCTAGCTTTATTGACCGTATCTATATGGGTTAGAAGGGCAGTGTTAGTACTATGAGAAGAATGAAAGTGTAGGGAATAGGAGTTCTTCCTGCAGGAGATAGTCTAGCAATTGTTTTTGAATATATTTTTTCAAGTATTTTGGCGAAGGGAGATAAGACTGCTATAGGTCTAAAGTTATTAATGTCTGTTGCATTTCCTTTGTGCTGACGATTAATGTGTGACTTTTTCCAGAAAGAGGGAATGTGGGATTCTTGGACTGACCTGTTTATAAGGATTGAGACCGGACAGACAACGCTATTAGCTACTATTTTTAGATACTCATTTGAAAGGTCATCAGCTAAAGAAGAGCATGGATTAAGTTTAAGAGTAGTTTTATGTAGGATGTGGGCTCAAGTTTGGAGGTGAAAGTGGATGTGGTGATATCTGGTTGTTGGGCACTGTTGGAATTAAATGTTGAGGAATCCTTCGTTAGAGATGCTATGCTATCTACAAAATAGCAGTTGAACTGTATTGCAGTTTCGAGTGGTGAATTATTGGGAAAGGTGCTTGGGTTGAATTTTTGGCCAGGATATAAGATTTCTTTAATGGGTGTCCAAATTATTTTAGGGTTTTGTTTAATATTATTCTGAAAGTTATTACAGTATAGTGTTTTTGCCTTCATTTATTTGCCGTTAAGTACAACTGCAAAGCATTCTGAAGTTTAAAGATAATGAGGTGCTTTATATTTTTGCCAATCTTTCCATGCTTTTTTCTCTATCCTGCATTAGCATTCTACTCTTTCTGGGTAGCCAGACTGCATTATTTGTTTTAGTCTGTTCCCTCTAGGAGGTACAGGGCTATTTAGGATATTTACAAAAGCTGTTAGGAACATAGGTGGACAGTGGTCTCACCTTCGATAACCACATCGCCACAACAATCAGGAAATCCTTCTATGTGGCACACCTCATCACTAAGGGCTTTTCATCCAGAAAAAGGAGGTCATTGTCCCACTGTACTCATCCCTCATTAGACCCATCATAGAGTACAATGCCCCGTTTGGTATGTACCTCACAAGACATCTGCAACAACTGGAAAGGCCGCAGAAACACCTCACTAAAAGAATTACAGGCCTAAAGCAGATGCCCTATGCTGACCGACTAAAAAACTCCAGCTATACTCTGTCGCATATCATCTACTCAGAGGCAGTCTCTGCTTAATATACAAGGCCATGTCAAACCCAGAGCTGCTGGACATGCTACACTTAAAGAAATCCCAATCCATCAGAGCCATGGTCCAGGGACTTAAACCTTGTCATCACATTGAACAAAACATGCTGAAGGGATAGGTTCCTGACACAGAGACTCCCCATACTCTGGAACAGACTGCTCATACATGTCAAGCAGAGCACCTCCTTGGCCCTCTTGAAAAGGAACCTTGACAATTGGATGGGAGATAGGAAATTTACCCCATGGATTACATCAGTCACCCTGCTAGACAGGGGTACAGGGAAGTAAATATTGTGGGAAGAACTAGCCAGTGAATTGTTATGGCTAGGCCTGTATAGGTTCTAGGGCCCCGATAGCCTAGTACCAACCTATGAACCTGTATATTGAATCCCATTACAGCACCGTCTAATGGGGGAATTTTTAGGAAGTTCCAGTTAATAGATGATAGTGCAGTAATAAACATTTCTGGGTTAAACTTGGAAAGGTTATGTGTTGTTTTATAAATATGCTGTTTAACTGGATGTGTGAGATGTCTAGTCATATAGACTTGGAGATGATCACCGAGAGAGTCTGACATTGTACCTGTGGTGGAGTATTTGCTAGGATCTGATAACAGGATCGAGTCTAACAGAGACTTTGATGTCTTGCTATAATGTGTGAGAAAAAGAAGTTATGTCCTTACCATAACGTTCCATGTGGAGTGTTCATCTCGCCTTGGTTATTACACATGGGTTCGGAGCCGATCCTCGGCTCCGTGCCGGCCGACTGCAAGCTCTGCATCGAGAAGAAGCTCGAGGACATCTAATACCCACAATCCCCCTCTGCCTTTACCTCAGATCTAGTTTGCAAGCAAACCAGACATAAAGCACGCACACATGCCAACTATATACATAAAAGTACATATATACAAACATACCAAGGGTATGATAGTAACACTAATACTGCAACAGCAGAAGGAGAATACTCCAGACCAGGCACCAAATCGAGCGTTCTTCCTAAGGGTGGGAAGGGTGGGAGTGTAATAACCAAGGCGAGATGAACACTCCACATGGAACGTTATGGTAAGGACATAACTTCTTTATGTGAGAGTGTTCAATCTCGCCTTTGTTCTTACACATGGGTAGCGTCCCTAGCTCCATGATCCTGAGGAACTCAAGGGAGAACGTTCTTGAGCACAGTGGAACCAAGGTTGCCCTATCCCTAGAAACCCTGTCCACTTTGTAATGAGAGATAAATGTATGTGGTTTAGCCCAAGTAGCAGCCGCACAAATAGTGTCTAAAGGTAAGCGAGCTGCGTGAGCCAAAGATGTAGACACTGATCTGGTAGAATGTCCTTTGGGTTTTGCTGATAATGTTTGGTCAGAAGCTTCATAAACATATGTGATACAGTCAGTTAGCCATTTAGAAAGAGTTAGTTTCGTAACTGCAAGACCCTTTCTGCTGTCAGCAAAAGCTACAAATAGTTGATCAGATTTCCTGTGATCTTTTGTTCTATCCAAATAAAATCTGAGTTGTCTATGGACGTCCAGTTTGTGCAACATATACTCCAATTTATTAGAGTGGTTCTTAAAGAAGGTGGGTAATTCAATGGACTGATTAATATTACTAGAAGAACAAACTTTGGGAAGAAAGGATGGATTAGTGCGTAGGAATACTCTGTCAGAATGAAATATTAAATAAGGATGTTTGACCGAAAGGGCCTGAAGCTCAGACACTCGTCTAGCAGATGTAATGGCCACTAGAAATAATGTTTTCCATGACAAAAATTTCAATGTGCAACTTGAAGCTGGTTCAAAGGGTGGCAACATCAATTTAGAGAGCAACAGGTTTAAATTCCACGGTGATGTCGGACTTCTGACTGGTGGTCTGATATGAAAAGAACCTTTTAAAAGGCTTTACAAAGTCTGTGAGCCATAATAGGCACCACATTCTTCTACATGATAGTTAGAAATGGCAGCTAACTGTACTCTTAAAGTAGCGGGAAGCTCCTTCATGAAATAGTTCAGTCAAGAACTCTAAAACCTTGTTTAACGGAGCTCTAACAGGGTCCAAATGATGTGACTCCAGAAGACAAAGCGTTTCCACTTACTAGTGTAAGTCTTTGTAGTGGAAACTTTATGAGAAGCTACTAAAATATCTTGAACCGCCGATGTAAGGAACCGACCTGGCTAAAGGAAGGAGCAGCCAAGCTGCTAGATGGAGAGATTCTAGAGATGGGTGAGGAACTCCTGGCGAGTGAGTCAGTAGATCTGGCTCTGGGTCCAGCATTCAAGGTCCCCGAATGCGGTGATGAAATAGAAAGGGAACCAAATTTGACGAGGCCAGAACGGGCAATGAGAATAATAGTCCTCTGAAGGTTGTTGGCTTTCTGTAGAAACTTTGAAATCAGGGAAATGGAGGAAAAGCATATAGGAGACCCGGGGCCAATCGTGCACCAGCGTCCTGGGGACTTCCCTGAGGGGTAATAGGGCAAGTAGCTCCTGCATTTGGCGTTCATTGGAGACGCAAACAGATCGCAGGTAGGCTGGCCCCATTTGGCGAAAAATCCTTCTCGCAACTGACTGTTTGAGGGACCACTCGTGAGGCAATAGTATTGCCCTGCTCAGCCTGTTGGCTATAACGTTGGATGACCCGGGATGTGCGTTGCGATCAGAAAGCGACGGTGGACTCTGCCCATTGCCAAATTCTCATGGCCTCTCTGCATAGTTGGTAAGACCTGGTTCCCCCTTGCTTGTTTATGTACCAGACTACGGACATGTTGTCTGTCTGAACTGCAATGGTCCCTGGAGGAAGAAGGGGAGCAAAGTGTTGCAACGCCAAAAACACTGCCCTCAACTCCAGAACATTGATGTGCAGATTGTACTCCAGATTGGTCCATTCGCCTTGGACTGTCTGTCCCTGAAAGATGCCCCCCCACCCTATCAGGAAAGCGTCCGTGGTTATCGTCGCTGACGGTGCGGGTAGCACAAACGGTCTTCCGGTGGATAGGTTGCAAGTCTGTAACCACCACATTAGGTGTGATTTGCATGTTTTCGTTATCAATATTTCGTGAGTCAGTGGAAGTTGTTGGAATGACCATTGTGCAAACAGAAGCCATTGTAGCACTCTCATGTGCAGTCTTCCCAATGGTATCGCAATGAGAGAAGCTGCCATGAGACCCAAGACTTTCAGAACAATTTTTGCCGGTGACTTTCTGGACGACAGCAGAAGGGAAATGTTGGTTTGAAGTGCTACTATTCTTTCTGTAGGAAGTTTTAGAACTAAATGATGCATATCTAATTCCGCTCCTATGAATAAGATATGCTGTGATGGCTGTAGCAAAGATTTTTCGAAATTTACTGAAATTCCAAGGTGTGTACAAAGTTGTAGGTGTAATCCCTGGCTTGTATCAGTTGACACCTGGTGGTGGCAGACAGGAGCCAGTCGTCCAGATACGGAAACACCTGGAATCCTAGGCGCCTCAGATGAGACGCTACCACTGCCATGCATTTGGTGAAGACCCTGGGGCTGTAGTCAGACCAAAGGGCAGGGCTCGAAACTGATAGTGACTGGCTCCCAGCCGAAGCGCAAATGATCCCTGGACGCCCTGGCCATTTTGATGTGGTAGTATGCGTCCTTCAGATCTATCGAGCACATCCAGTCGCCCTTCCGTAAGAATGGAAGGATCGATTGAAGCGTGACCATTCGGAACTTTTCCTTCTTGACAAAGGTGTTGAGATGGCTTAGGTCCAGAATCGGCCTCCAGTCCCCTGTTTTCTTTGGAACTAAAAAGAACCTTGAGTAAGTTCGAATCCTATTTGGTCCGCTGGGACTGGTTGGATGACTCTTTTTCTAGCAGCTTTGAAATTTCTGCAGCTGCTGGGTCTCGCAGATGGGGTGGTACATCTGGGAGTTTTCTCTTTGGAATGGGTGTGGATAGAAATGGGATTTTGTAACCTCTGGTAACAATGCTTTTTACCCAATTGTCTGAAGAAAGGTTTTGCCAGGCCTGAGGGTATAAAGCTAGGCGACCCCGACTGCCTCCAGAGCAGGACAGTCGGGCCTCCTCTCAGGAGTGTTGAAAGGTTTGCCAGGGAGGTTATCCCTGTCACCTTGGTTTTGCGGACCCCCTCTGCCGCCAGGGCGGCGTCTTCCACCTCTGCCCCCCCCCCCTCTGCCTCTAGAGGGGGCATCACCCTGTGTGTTTGGGAAAGATCCTTGGGGTTTTCGAAACCACATTTTCCCACCACGTTGCCCTTTGGGGTACGGTCTGGAAGGGGTGGAAAAACGGACTCCGACAGCAGACAGAGTCTTTCCCTCCTGTTCACACCGGGTAAGGGTCTCCTTTACTTTAGGGCCAAAAAGTGTGGCTCCATCAAATGGGGCGTTAGTAAAGGAAGACTTGAAGGCTTCCATAAGCGAACATAAGCGCATCCAGGATTGCCTACGAAGAGCAATCGCTGAAGCCGCTGCCCTACTCGATCCTTCGGCTGCGTAGGATATCAGCCTCATGGACGAGTTTACAATGGATGTAAGGGTGTTGAGATGCGCTGTAACTTTCTCTGAAACAGCAGCATCTGTAGTACCCTGGAGGGTATCTCCCAACTCTTTGACTAGATCCCTCTGTAAGCGTGTAAAATGAGTCAAATAGTTCAGGGAACGCATAGAGAAAGCCGCTGAACTGAAAATGCGCTTCCCGTATCTGTCCATGGTCCTAGAATCTTTGTTAGGCAGATGGACAGATGAGGAAGACTCCGACATCTCCTTTTTCATGGCCGCTGCCACCACCATGGCGTCTACTGGAACTCCTTTGGTGAGGTAAGCCTTGTCCTGTGGTGCCGTAATGTACTTATTTGGCTTCCTAGGGACTGGTTCCACGTGTCAGGTGTCTCCCGCCCTTGAGCAAGCAACTCCATTAATTCATCGAAGGGCGGAGTGACCCAGGAGGAGGAAGGGCGAGCACCAAATGCCTTCAGCAAAACTGACTCATCCTCAGAAGGGGGGAGGGCTTGCCAGTCACCTCTCTGTTTTAGGATCTCCAAGATGTCAGAAAAGAGACATCTTCTGAAGGTGACTTAGGGGACCCTTCTGACTCATCTAAGTCAGTATCAGATGTCAAGGATTCTTGTGGAGAATCCAAGTGTCTCCTCTTACACAATCTTTTCCTAGGGACTTCTTCGTGGGGAGCATCCGAAGAAGCCTCTGAGGAAGAGGGGGCACCCTCCAGGGGTGGCTGAGACACTGGTGCCCGACGCTTGGACGTGGCCGTGGGTGCAGAGGAGGATAACGGTCCTTTGTGGGGAGGAGAAGCTGTACCTGCTGATGTGGTTGTCTGGGTAGACAACACCTTCCTCATGAGGTCGAAGGCCCCCGGGTCCCGACTCGAGGTCTCTCCCGGTTCCGAAGAAATGGGAAGAATCCCCGAAACAGGAACCGAAGGCACCGACCCCGAGGACGGAACCGAGTCGATCCGCGCCGAGGCCCCGAGAGGGAGCGTCGGAACCGAAACATCGGTCCGACTCTCGGTCCCGGAACCAAGGATGGATCTTCGGCCCAGAGACTCCAGTACCGGATCGGATGGAGTCGAGGTGAACAGTGCCGACCGAGAAAAGGACGGTTCTGGCACCGAGGGCTCCACAATCATCAGTTCAGCTTCTTCCGGCTCCGAAGACTGGACAGGTCTCGGAGGAGGAACAGATGGAGATAGTGGCAGGCCTTCAAGTCTCGACATCAACTGAGAGGAGACCGAGATAAGCTTGGATAGGGCCGTATGCTCCATCAATTTCTGCACCACACGGTCCACATCGGTGTCGGAAAGGGCCCTGGAAGAACGAGTCGAAGGGATCGAAGACGGAGCCGACCTCAACAGGGTCGGTGGAGGGAGCTCCGTCACGGGTTGCAAGACCCGAGGCTCGAAACTGCCAACAGTTGAACAATCGGCCCCGAAGTCTGTGGAACCGGTGATCTAACTTTACCCGAAGAGCTCGGAGCCGATGACTTGGGCTCCGACGTCTTCGATTCCTTCGAGGATTTGGATGCCTGGTCTGAAGCATCCAGAGCCTCCTGGAAAGAGGGTTTCAATAACCCTCTATCCATCAGTTTCCTGCGCCTATCTGTCATGACCCTCCCACTAAAAGAGTGACAAATAGAACAGTCCTCTTGTAAGTGGAGAGGGCCAAGACAGTAGACACAGGAACTGTGGTTGTCCGTGACCGACATCTTTTGGCCACACTGGCAACGTTTGAAACCAGATTTCATTTTCTCAGACATAATGAAGTAAGAGAAAAAAAACAGTCAAGTCCAGTAACAGTCAATCCAGGAAAACAGTGTCAAATCCGGTAGAATGTAAGTCCGTTTGTCAATCCAAGTAGGGGTGGTAGGCCCCGAAAAACTCTATACCAGTTATAGTTAAACTAAGTTAAACTAAGTTAACGGTACCGAGAAATTCTGTCTCTACTCACACACCATACACTAACTATCAAAAACTAGAGATCTTAAACAAGTTCTTTTGAAAATTTAACCAAAAGAGTTAAAATCTTATCTGAAAAACCCTCGAGCTAGCCTCCAGCGATGCGAATGCAGCAGCGGCAAACTAGATCTGAGGTAAAGGCAGAGGGGGATTGTGGGTATTAGATGTCCTCGAGCTTCTTCTCGATGCAGAGCTTGCAGTCGGCCGGCACGGAGCCGAGGATCGGCTCCGAACCCATGTGTAAGAACAAAGGCGAGATTGAACACTCTCACATTATTAGTTAGTTATGTAAAGTGATATACATTCATGCTAGACGTATGGAAGTTAGAATTTATGTCCAACCACCTGACGTTTACATCACCTTGTAATATTTTTTCTTGTAGAAATGTATGGGTAACCAATGTAGGATATCTTCCAGGATAGCTGCATTGTTCTCAGGAGGGATGTAAAGGACAGTCATACAGATTTGTTTGTACCGGTTTATTCTGAGGAAAGCAAGAAGAAGCTGTGCTGACCTGAATTGTAGTGTCAGTTTGCTGTAAGGGGGAACGTGGCAGTTATTGGAAATATTAAAGCAGTACCACCACCTTTCCTCTTTATACGCTCACTATGGATGATTTTATAGCCACTCTATTCATACTAGTTTGGAATGTGAATGGCCTCACAAGTATAGATAAAAAGGTAACAGTATTGAATTATATTAAGAAACTCAAACAGCAATGCTACAGGAAATACATTTGGAAAATAAGTGAGCATGTCAATTTTATACAGAAAGGATTTCAGGATGGATATTCAGCACAGTGTCAGGGGAAAGGGAAGTACTTACACTAACTGCTTGAGGAGCTCTGATAATGATAGAACAGGAAAAATAAAATAATGGTAGATTTGTGATAGTATGGTGCTACTGGCAGGGGAGGAGGACTATGCTGGCATATATTTAAACTCCACCTAAAATAAGAAGTTATGTACCTACCATAACGTTCCATGTTAGTTGTCTTCTTCTCGCCTTCTTTCTTGCTGGATGGGTTCGGAGCCGATCCTCGGCTCCGACTCGGCCAATACTAAAGCTCGAGAGCTAATTCCACCGGCTCGAGGCTCCCCCATATCCCACAATGCTAGGCGGTAACTACTCAGATCTCGTTTGAAGCTAGGCCAAGCAAGAAAAAAGCTCCATAACATGGAGAAGGGTAACCCACCTCTACAGGGCTGACTGTGAGGTGACATAAACCTAACAGAGGAAATATAGAGGTGGTAAAGCATGGGAGAAAAGGATTAGAAAAGGTCACAAAACAATCTCCTCTAGGTCTGTCCAGGCTAGGGGGAAAGAGGGTGGGACGCAAGAAAGAATGCGAGAAGAAGACAACTAACATGGAACGTTATGGTAGGTACATAACTTCTAAATAGAACTATAAATCCAATAAAAAGTGCCAGGGCACGCTGGTTTACAATCAGAAAGTTTATTCCACAATGAATTAAATCCACTCTAGGTGCTCAACTCGAGAAACAAAAATGTCAGCTCGACAAAGAAATGTGTTAACGCTCTTACATCAACACTTCCAATATGCGTTTTCGTCCTTAGGACTTCTTCAGACAATCTACTTCCATTAACACACATTTAAATAATAAATAAACTGAATATAATTAACTTAATTATCCATAGAGCTTTATCTATTAATTCAAACACACCAATCTATGCGCATAGTTCATGAATATTAATGCCTATCATTTTAAAGTGCTTTAGTGCTTGATGTTTTAAAATATAAATATACACATTTAAAATGAACAATTAAAAACTGACATGAATCAAATTGTTAAAATGATTAAATACTAATTTCAAATGTTAATTAATTACATATATATATATATAAATAAATAATAAAAATTAACATTCAATCCTTAAAAATATTTTATTGTGAATGGGAACTAACTTTACGTACAATGAATAGTGCCATCTGGTGTCCATATCCAGAATTACACTACAATTTATTCGCTCTTATTTTAAGTAGAGGTGAAATTGTGAGAAAATCATTAATCCCTGGGTTAGTGTTGGAATCTAGGTTGACCTGCCACCATAACTCCCTACTTTCCAAAATTTCCTCCCACAGGCCCCCTCTAATATCTGGCTTAACTTGATCCAACACATAAAATTCAAATTTGGATTCAGGGCATATATTAATGTGTTTGTATAATGCATTATGCATTATGCAAAATATTTTTAAGGATTGAATGTTAATTTTTATTATTTATTTATATATATATATATGTAATTAATTAACATTTGAAATTAGTATTTAATCATTTTAACAATTTGATTCATGTCAGTTTTTAATTGTTCATTTTAAATGTGTATATTTATATTTTAAAACATCAAGCACTAAAGCACTTTAAAATGATAGGCATTAATATTCATGAACTATGCACATAGATTGGTGTGTTTGAATTAATAGATAAAGCTCTATGGATAATTAAGTTAATTATATTCAATTTATTTATTATTTAAATGTGTGTTAATGGAAGTAGATTGTCTGAAGAAGTCCTAAGGACGAAAACGCATATTGGAAGTGTTGATGTAAGAGCGTTAACACATTTCTTTGTCGAGCTGACATTTTTGTTTCTCGAGTTGAGCACCTAGAGTGGATTTTAATTCATTGTGGAATAAACTTTCTGATTGTAAACCAGCGTGCCCTGGCACTTTTTATTGGATTTACATAACTTCTAAATGTTAAGTTGTCTATCTCGCCTTCATTCTTGCTGGATGGGACCGCGTCCCTAGCACCTTGTCCCGGGTGGCCTATCGGAACAGACTCTTGAGAACAGTGGAACCAAAGTTGGCACGGTCTCTGGAGGCTATGTCCAACTTGTAATGAGAACTGAAGGTATGAGGTGAAGCCCAAGTAGCTGCTGAGCAAATAGAATCAATAGGAAGCCTATCTTGAAAGGCTATGGATGTGGCCAAGGCCCTTGTAGAGTGAGCTCTAGGCTTCGAGGGCAATTGTTGGTGTCTGATCTCATAAATAAAGGTAATCGTAGAAGTAAGCCATCTCGAAAGTGACACTTTAGAGACTGGAAGACCCATCTTGCCTTCCGCATATGAAAAACAGTTGGTCTGTTTTTCTAAACTGTTTAGTCCTGTCTAAATAATACCTTAGTTGGTGATGAACATCTAAAGAGTGCAATTTTTGTTCTGACCTGTTGCCATAATCAGGGAAAAAAACTGGAAGATCAATAGTTTGATTCAGATTTGCTTGAGAGGCCACTTTGGGCAAAAAGGATGGATTGGTACACAAGGATACTCTATCTTTGTGAAAAATTAGATACGGAGGACGACAGCATAGAGCATGAAGTTCCGAAACCCTTCTAGTCGAAGTGATGGCTATTAGAAAAAGCGTTTTCCAAGACAACAACTTCATAGAACATGAAGCTGCAGGTTCAAAGGGGGGTAGAATCAAAGATGCTAGAACCAAGTTCAGATCCCATGGAGGAGGTGGATCCTTGACAGGGGGCTTAAGAAGAAAAACTCCTTTCAAAAAGGCTTTACAGAGTTTGTGGGACATAATAGTAGACTCTGACACTCCCATATGAAAATTAGATATAGCCGCCAATTGAACCCTGATAGTAGAAGGAGAAGAGCCTGCTTGGAAAAGCTCAGCTAGGAAATCAAGAATGGACTGAATAGGTGCAGTAAAGGGGTCTATTTCCCTGAACACTGCCCATAAAGAGAAACGTTTCCATTTGCTGCTATAAATCTTCTGGGTAGAAGACTTATGAGAAGCTATCAAAATATCTCTAACTGAGTGAGATATTAAGGGAAGCCTGGCTAAGGATGGAATTGGAGGAACCACGCTGTGAGGTTCAGAGAAGAAAGGGATTGGTGCAGTTGACCCGACTGAGGGATCAAGAGATCTGGAACTGGGTCCAGATGCCATGGTTGCGCCAAAAGGTAACGATGAAGAAAGGGAAACCAAACTTGTCGAGGCCAATAAGGGGCAATGAGGATCATTAAGGCCTTCAGAGCAATGGCTTTCCGAATCAGCTGAGGTATCAGTGGGAAGGGGGGAAAGGCATACAGAAGTCCCGGAGGCCAATCGTGAGCTAGAGCGTCTCTGATGGGATGACCTGGTAGGGGAAAGAGAGTGAAGAAATCGGCACACTTGCTGTTTTGGGGAGTGGCAAAAAGATCGCAGTAAGGTTGGCCCCAAGTTCGAAAAACTTCTTCCAACACTGATTTCTTCAGAGACCACTCGTGAGGCATGAGGATTGCTCTGCTCAATCTGTCTGCTATCACATTGGACTTGCCGGGAATGTGCGTTGCTATCAGGAAGCGCTGAGAAGAGATCGCCCATTGCCACAGTCTGAGTGCTTCTCGACATAAGGGGTAAGATTTGGTTCCGCCTTGCTTGTTGATGTACCACACTACGGACATATTGTCCGTCTGAATTGCTATAGTTCCCTTGGGAAGAGAGTCTTGGAGGGCTTGCAACGCTAGAAGCACTGCTCTCATCTCTAGAACATTTATGTGCAAGTGGCACTCGATCGGCTGCCACGTGCCCTGGACTGTCCCACCCGATCAGGGAGGCGTCCATTGTCAGAGTTGCAGCCGGGGGCGGGGGAATGAAGGGTCTCCCTAGAAAAAGTTGGGGAGATGTGACCCACCAGAGAAGATGATTCCTGCATGACTGAGTAATGCTGATAGTGTGGGACATTGGTAGAAGTTGAAAGGACCACTGAGTGAACAGCATCCACTGAAGAATCCTCATGTAAAAGCGGGCTAAGGGGAGGAGAGGAATAGCCGCCGCCATAATCCCTAGGACTTTCAACACCAGTCTGACTTTGACCTTGTTTTGTCGTAAGAGAAGAGAAACCTGCTTGTGAATGTCTGCTACTCTTTGTTCTGTGAGTCTGGCTGACAGACTGACTGTGTCTAATCTTGCGCCTATAAAGGTAATAGACTGACAAGGCGACAAGACAGACTTTTCGTAATTTACAGAGATGCCTAAAGTCTGACAGGTTCGTAAAGTGTAGTCTCTGGCTAAGAGAAGTAGATGCCTGGTGGTGGCAGTCAGGAGCCAGTCGTCTAAATACGGAAACACCTGGAATCCCTGGGCTCTCAAATGAGCGGCGACCACTGCCATGCATTTGGTGAACACTCGGGGGACTGTAGTGAGACCAAAGGGCAGGGCCCTGAACTGAAAATGACTGGCCCCTAGCCTGAAGCGGAGAAATCTCCTGGATTGTCTGTTCATTTTGATGTGATAGTACGCATCCTGGAGATCTATGGAGCACATCCAGTTGTCCTGGCCCAGAAAGGGCAGGATGGACTGCAGCGTGACCATCCGAAATTTTGTTTTCTTGACAAACTTGTTCAAGTTGCTGAGATCCAAAATGGGTCTCCAGTCCCCTGTTTTCTTTGGAACCAAAAAGAATTTGGAGTAAATTCCGGATCCTCGTTGGTCTGCTGGAACTGGTTGAATGGCTCTTTTTGCTAGCAGCTTTGAAATCTCTAGTGCTGCTTGCTCCCTTTGACTGGGTGGAACGTCTGGGAAGGGATTTTCCGGACTGTTTTGGGATGCGAATGAAAGGGATTCTGTAGCCTTCGGATATGATAGACTGTACCCACTTGTCTTGAGTAAGGGAAAGCCAGGCTTTTGGGTACAGAGATAATCTTCCCCCGACTGCCTCCGAAGGTGGACAGTCGGGCAACCCCTCAGGGGTGCTGAAAGGGTTTTGTCAGAGAAGGTTTCTCGACTACCCTGATTCTGCGGGCCCCCTCTGCCTCTAGGACGGCGTCTATTATTATTGTTCCCCCCTCTGCCTCTAGAGGGAAACGACTCTGTCGTCGGTAAGACTCCCTGTGGTTGTTTGAACCACATCTTCCCCTTCTGACCTTTGGGGTAACGCCTAGAAGGGGTAGAAAACGGACTCCGCGGCAGAAAGAGTCTTACCTTCTACCTCGCACCTTGTCAGAGTATCCTTCACTTGTGGACCAAAGAGAGATGATCTGTCAAAAGGGGAGTTAGTGAAGGAAGCCTTGAAAGGGTCCGCAAAGCTACATAGCTGCATCCAGGCATGGCGGCGTAAAGCCACCCCTGTACCTACGGCTCTGCTCGCTCCATCAGCCGCGTACGAAATCAGGCGCATGGAGGAGTTAACTACTGAATTAAGGGTAGCCAGCTGGGAGTTCATCCTATCTTGAAAACCCACAGCTGATGGGTCCTTCAACACTTCACTCATATCCTTGAGCAAGTCCCTCTGGAGACGAGTGAAATGACCACAGGTAATTCAGCGAACGCATAGAGAATGTCACTGATGAAAACATCCGCTTACCGTACCTGTCCATGGTCCTAGATTCCTTATTAGGAGGATGAACAGGTACCGAAGGATCCGCTAATTCCTTCTTGGTGGCAGCAGCCACCACCATGGCATCCACAGAGACACCTTTGGACAAAAACTCCTTGTCTTTGGGGGCAGTGATAAATTTGGCCGGCCTCCTAGGGGTGGGTTCCACCGAGTCAGGAGCCGTCCAAGCCTTCCTCGCCACCACTTACATGAGTGGGTCAAAGGGAGGGGACACCCAGGAGGTGGAAGGTCGAGAACTAAATGCCTCAAGGTACACTGATTCATCCTCTGAAGGGTTAAGGGCTGGCCAATTTCCCCCTCTGCTTCAGGATTTCAAGTATGTCTGCAAAGGAGACATCTTCAGAGGGGGAACGAGGGGAACCCTCAGAATCTTCCAAATCAGTGTCAGAGGTGACAGACTCAGGTGAGTCAATGTGCTTCCTCTTGCACTGTCTCTTCCTAGGGGGTTCTTCTGCAAGATCAGGAGAGGCCTCGGAAGAGGAGGAAATTCCCACTGGGGATACTTGAGGCGCAGATTCTCTACGGTCCGAAGCAAGGGGGTGAGAAGAAATCACCGCAGGCACTGTAGACAGTGTAGAGGGAGGAGCTGATGGAGCCGACTGTGGAGTAGAACCAGGTTCTAACACGCTCTGCATGACCTCAAAGGCACCCCTATCAGGCAGGGCCAGAGGTCTCCGCTCCGAAGAGCCGAAAACCTCCCCCGGCACCGACAAGGATGGCTCCGAAGCCGATGTCGGAGCCGAACTAACCAGCGCCGAAGCACCGAGAGAGAGAGCGGGGTCGGACAAGGGTCCGATGCCACTCGCCCCCTCGGAGCCGAGATCCCTCCAAGGAGGAGATCGGAGCAGACGACGGCGCCGAAAGGAAAGGTATCGGTTCCGACGCTCCCACAGTCTCGGCTCCGAGCAGCACCAGCTCCGAACTCAATAGAGTCGGAGGAGGAATGTCTAGTGGAACAGGGGTAGCCATCGACTGTTGAATCGGGCTGTGTAACATCTGGGCCAGTGCCTCGGACTTAAGTCTACTCACCACCCTCTGCAAATCATGGTCCGAAAGTCTGGAGGACCTAGAGGAGTGTGACCTATGGCTCCGTTCATACAAGAGCGGTGAGGCTGGAGCCGAATGAACAGAGCCGATAGAAGGAGACCTGGACCTCTTTCTAGTAGTCGGTTCCGACAAGAGTATCGGAACCGACTTAGACTTATCTGTCTCGGCTCCAGCCGGAGCCCAGGACACAGTGTGTGTAGTAGGTCTAGAATCATCGGCTCCGGCCGGAGCCGATGGTTGAACCGATTGAACAGTCTTCGAACCTCCGAAGGACGGCTCGGACACTGGAGCCGACTGCCTGGAGGACTTAGGTTTCCCAGACATAGACTGTGTCGGGGGACCCTCAGGCTTCAACAAGCCTCTTAAGATTAATTTATTTTTACGTTCCTGCAGGACTCTAGGGCTGAAACCGTGACAGACAGCACAAGAGTCCTGCAGGTGTAAAGGTCCCAGGCAATACACAGAAGAAGTGTGACCATCTGTCAGAGACATCTTCTGACAGCACGAGTCACACTTCTTAAAACCAGAGACCTTCGATTCTTTAGACATATCTAAAGATATACAAGTAGTGCAATCACTCACACACAAACACACAGATTACACTAAAATTAAAATTAAAGTAACTAAATTTAACAAAAATTCCCTAGAAAAACACACTCACTCCAACTACTAGAAGGGGTGGGAAGGGGCCTAAGGGAAGAACCCTTGGAAAATTTTTTAGAAAGGGGGGGGGGGGGGAATTTGTAAGGAAGTGGTAAAAAAAACGAAGTAATTAAGTAATAACTACTGAAAAATTAACTTAAAGGGGTCTAACTTTGGTAAAACTTTTATAAAAGTAACTAACCTGCAGAGCCGGTTGGAAAGAGCACCTCGTCAGCTAAGCGGCAAACGAGATCTGAGGAGTTACCGCCTAGCATTGTGGGATATGGGGGAGCCTCGAGCCGGTGGAATTAGCTCTCGAGCTTTAGTATTGGCCGAGTCGGAGCCGAGGATCGGCTCCGAACCCATCCAGCAAGAATGAAGGCGAGATAGACAACTTAACATTCACTATTATGGAATTTATAAAAATTTTGAGAAAAATCATCAGCTTTCAGCAAGGAATATTACTTGTAGGTGGTGGTGACTGTAATTTGATTTGCAACCGCGAAGATGTATCTGGGGGATATAGAAGGGAAAATAAAACAAGAGAGGGTAGATTTTTAAAGACAGTTATGAAAATATTTCGCATGAAAGACGTGAATTCAGTAGTAGGAACTCGAACAATTTACATATAGGTTCATAGGTTAGTACTAGGCTAAAGGCCCTGGAAGCAATACAAGTCTAGCCCAAGAATATTCTCAGTCATCCTGGTGCCAGACGTTAGTTCCTCCTTGTACCCCTATCTAGCAAGGCTGTTGAAGTGATCCCCAGGGTGAATTTCCTGTTACCCATCCACCTGTCAAGATTTCTCTTGAAGACGGCTAGTGAGGTGCTCTGCTAGACATGGATGGAGAGTTTATTCCAGAGCATTATTCCTCAAGGTACAATAACTGGGCTAGACTAAACAGAAAGTACAGTTGTGTACACTTACCATAAATGTAGATGAAGTGTATTCATTGTTGCAGTCCTAACATATGAGTTATCCGGCTCCTCGCAGCCCTCAGTCGGCCTGAATACCAGAGTCCTCGGTATATGACGTCAGCTGCCGTCGGCTGTAAAACTGATATCAGAATGTCAGGTATAAAGTGAGGTGGCTGACGCCATTTCCTCAGTTTTTCTTGCCTTAACTGTCAGGAGCCCCCAAAAGAAGGCTAACCCAGGAAGGAAACACCTTGGAAACATGCCATCCAAAAATAACATATCTTGTCTGTGCCTTAGGAAAAAAGGGGGAATGGAGGGTGGGAAACCAGGACTGCAACAGTGAATACACTTGAACATCTACATTTATGGTAAGTGTACACAACTGTACTATGTTCTTCATGCTTCACTGCTGCAGTCCTAACATATGGGTTGATTCCCAAAGCCCAGGAAAAAAACAAATGGGGAAGGAAGAAATCACAGATTACGGGGTGGTAAGGAGGCCTTGCAAAACAGCAGAGGCAAAACCAGCCCTGGATTTAGAAAACAAAGGTAGATTGTAATGCTTTGTGAAGGTATGGACAGAAGACCAAGTAGCTGCTTCTAGAATGTCCTTAGTAGGCACACCTCTCAAAAAAGCTGCAGAAGTAGAGGCTGCTCTAGTAGAATGGGTCCTAATACCCTGAGGAGGAACCTTCCCATGCTGCAGGTAACAAAAGTGAATACAATGAGCAATCTATTTGGAGATGGTTTGTTTCAAAATAGCTTTACCCTGAGCCCCAAGAGCAAAACTAACCAACAACTGCTCAGACTTCCGAAAGGGTTTAGCCCTGTTTAAGTAAAATCTCAGATGTCTATGCACATCAAGAGAGTGCAGAATCCTTTTCCCTTTATTCTGGGGGTTACTGGAAAAGGTAGGCAGATGAATAGACTGATTAAGGGTCACACTGGAAACCACCTTAGGCATATAAAGAAGGGATTAGTTCTCAGAGAAACCCGATCTAAATGAAAAATAATGAAGGGTTCTACTGCCATTAAGGCTTGCAGGTCCGCAACCCTTCTGGCAGTAATAGCCAAAAGAAAGGCAGTCTTCCAGGAAAGAAACTTTAATTCTGCAGAGGCAGATAGTTCAAAAGGAGGTAGAGTAAGCTTTTCCAGGACAAAATTAAGATCCCAAGCAGTGCGAGGTCTAAGATTAGTAGCCCCCCTCAGGAACTGCTTCATCAAGGGGCGAGAAAAAATTGGTTGCTCAAAAGAACAATGAGCAGAAATTGCTGAAGCATGAATCTTGACTGAAGAAAAGGAAAGTCCACCATTAAGCAAATCTGCTAGAGTGAATCAAAACCACATTGCAATGTATGTTTACCAACTTGTTCAGCAGAATGCATTAAATCCTGTAAATCCTTATTATAAGCACAGTCAGGGATCAACATTTTCTGTTTAAACAATCCAATAATATGCTGCTGATACTTTAACATATCAAACTGGCAGTTTAAGGCCCTAATGGGCAAGGTTGCAGAAGTGTATACCTTCTTACCAAGTCTATCCAGTGCTCTGGAATCTCTATCAGAGGGGGTAGGATTTTTGGCAGTAGTAGCCTTAATGCCCTTGGGTCCCTGTGAAATGGTCTCAGGATCCGCAGTAGGATTTTTAAAGAGGAACTTGTGAGAGTCAGGAACCCTGTAATATCTATCTGGTTTTCCGGAAGCAGGAGGTAAGGAGTCAGGGGCCAAGCTAGATTCTGAAAAGGCATCAACAATGTCCAGTACAGGGGGGAGAACTAAAGGCTTGTGTTGATGCAGGAGTAAGAAATCCCTAAGCCTCTTTTTAGAATCAGAGTAATCCTGGCTTTCCCAGAGAAAATGCTCCCTAAGAGTATGCAAGGTTTCACCAAAAGAGAAATCCTCTGGAAGAGAAACAGAGGGAATAGAGTCCTCTGCATCAGAATCCTCACAGGTAGATAGGGGTAAATCCTGGTCATCAAGAGTAAACAGAAATTTCAGAATCCTGATCAGAAGAATCATAAGCAAATTCAGTCCTACGTCTCTTAGAGGGGGGAAAGGTTGTCTTCCACTGATTAAAGTAATAAGGTCTTCAGCCATTCTTATCATTTGTTTTTTAGGCATACAGGCCTGACCATACGGTCTGGGCGACGGTTTTCTAGGCATAGATCGAGTTTTAGGCCTTGAAGAAGAAGATGGTGGCGGTTTAATATGCAAGTCAGTAGGCCTGAATGCACCCTCAGAAGCCAGTGCCTGCACAGCGGCTCCGGACCCATCCAAGGTAGAGACATCTGCAGGTTCCACAGTTGAAGCATCTCACGGCATACCGGACTCCGAATGGGTCTCAGTAGAGGCCTGCAAATCTGAAGTAGTGGGTATCAGGGGCTGCAAAAGCACCTCTCTGAGTACCAGCGAACTGGCGACTAACTTAGGAGAAGCATCGTCGGCAGTTTTGGACCTAAGCAGCCTGCCTCTGTCTTTATCTTTGCATTTTTTTTGGAATGTCGGTAATCGGGTGGCATGCGGAAGCCATATCTGGGTAATTGAACTGAGTAGCAAAATATTTAGAAGTGTAAATATACCAACGACGAATAGTTCGTTGTTTAAATAAGGCACAAAACCGACAGCGAGGTACGTCGTGGTCAGGGCTTAGGCAAGGAATACAGTACGAATGAAAATCTTTATGAGGTATTTGCTTTCCACAAGAAATACAATTATTGACTTTTACTGACATTGGTTTAGAGCAAGAAAAAGTTTCCCCAATGGGGTACTTAGCTTTAGTTGAAGACTTCAGTTCTGAAACTCGAAAATAAAATTTTCAGGAGTCGGCCAACCGGCACTTGCGAACTGCTTCTGCTTCGGGCACCGCACGGCAAGAAAGACTAATGTAATGGCATCGGCTGCATGCTTTATACCCTGACTACCTGACATCATGGAAGATGAGACAGCAACCGACGCAGGACCCAAGACTTTGATAATCAGGCCAACTGAGGGCTACTGCAAGCAGATAACACAAATGTGATGACTGCAACAGTGAAACACGAAGAACATCAAAGTTTTAGGGGAATTCTAAGTGAAAGACCACAAGCTAATCACCCTAGACATCCATATCCCACCCCAATCCCCATTAAGGAAACCACCATCAAAAACTATTCCAAAGTGGTAAACTTCATGACACCCATGCAGAAGGAAAATAGAGGTACGACTGCTGAATCTTACACAAATGTACTGTATAAGCACATACACGAGTGCGTGGATCGTGCCATCCCCAACAGAGCCAAGACACTATCCTCCAAAAAAGCAAGCCAATCTGGTCGTTCCCTGACAAACAAACTCTACAACAGAAGGAAGAAGCTGTTGTAAGAGAGTAAAATCCCAAGATTGGAAGAACTCCCTGGTCAGCCTCAACAAGAAGCTGAGATCCCTCATAAAATCCTCCAAAGCTAGTTATGAAAATAAAATCATCACTGATTCCCAAGACAACCACAAAGCATTCTACAGCTATGTCAAGAATCTCAATGGCAGAACTCAGATCTGCTCTGAGCTACAGCACAATGGCACTAAATATACAGAATCAACCGATATTGCCAACATCCTGGCAGACAGGTTCCATGCTAACTTTGCCCCCCTCTCACCCTCCAAAGGGCCCATCTTAATACCGGAAGAATGCAAAGCCCCTGTAATCACGGATGAACAAGTAAAGATCGCACTCTCCAAAGCCAAGAAAACAACATCCATGGGACCGGACAACATCCCAGGCTGCGTACTGCATGAACTACAGAATGAGCTGGCAACCCATCTAAGTACCATGTTCAATCACAGCTTCGCCTCAGGCTATGTGTCTACTGAATGGCATACAGCGACAGTTATCCCACTCCACAAAGGGGGTGCCACCACAGAGCCCAGAAAAGTACAGTTTTGTACCTACCATAAATGTAGATGTTCGAGAATTCCATTGCTGCAGTCCTTACTATTGGGTATAGTCCGCGTCCAGTCGGCCCGAATACCAGAGTATAAGGCTGACGTCGGTCAGGGCGCATTAGACTGACGTCAGTACGTCAGGGTACTAATGCGCATGACCCACGTCATATCCTCAGTCTTTTCTTGCCCCAGATGTCAGAAGACCCTAAAAAGACAAGTCCCAAAATACCTGCACCAAAACATGTACAATATATACAAGAATATATACAAAAATATAAGCATGTAAACTCACCTACACAACCACCCCTAAACACAGAGGGAAGGAGGGAGTAATTGGACTGCAGCAATGGAATTCTCGAACATCTACATTTATGGTAGGTACAAAACTGTACTATGTTCTTCGTTTTCCATTGCTGCAGTCCTTACTATTGGGTAGAATCCCAAAGCAGAGGTAAGGGAGGCTGGCAAATCATAAAGAAGTAGGAGCTGACAACATGCCTTGCAAAACAGCTGTGGCAAAACCAGCCCTAGACTTAGAGTAGATAGGAAGGTGATAATGCTTAGAGAAAGTATGCACTGAACTCCAAGTAGCTGCTTCCAAAATATCCTTAGTTGCCACCCCCCTTAGAAATGCTGTTGAAGTGGCAGTAGCCCTAGTGGAATGAGGCCTAATCCCAGCTGGAATCTCCTTGCCATGATGGGAATAACAAAATGCAATGCAAAAGCCAATCCACCTAGAAATAGTTTGTTTTGACACAGGCTTGCCCTGTGAACTCAAAGCAAAAGAAACAAACAACTGCTGAGACTGCCTAAAATCCTTAGTCCTGCTTAAATAATAACGCAATTGCCTGTGTACATCTAAAGTGTGCAAAATCTTTTCCCCTTTATTTTGAGGGTCTGCATAAAAGTAGGCAAATGAATAGTTTGGTTTAAAGCCACACTAGAAACCACCTTAGGCATAAAGGAAGGATTAGTGCGTAATGATACCCTATCCTTATGGAAAATCAAAAGGGCTCTACTGCCATAAGGGCCTGCAACTCAGACACCCTTCTTGCAGAAGTAATAGCCAACAGAAAAGCAGTCTTCCATGACAAGTATTTCAATTGAGCAGTAGCTGCAGGCTCAAAAGGTTGTAGAGTAAGTTTTTCCAACACAAAATTGAGATCCCAAGCAGGCGTAGGGGCTCTGGGGTCTTATATTCTTTGCCCCTCTAAGAAACTGCTTGAACAAAGGATGCGAAAACAAAGGTGGGTCACAATCATAGTGAGCTGAAATTGCTGCAGCATGAATCTTAATGGAAGAGAAGGACAAACCTTTGTCCAATAACTCAGTAAGATATTGAAGAGCCACACTCAAATTAGGCTCAGAAATCTCCAAATTCTTTGCTGTACTCCAAAATAAAAATCTCTTCCATTTTTCTGCGTACACTCTCCTTGTACTAGGTCTTCTAGCTTCCATAATCACATTTAAAACTTGTTGAGGAAGTTGAGACCTGCTGTGTTTCAACACAGAATATGCCAGGCTGTTAGATGAAGAGAGTGAAGCTTGACATTGAGCAGATGACCGTCCTTCTGAGATAACAGATGAGGAATCAGAGGTAAAGGCCATGGAGGCTTCTTTACCAGACTCCGTAGTAGTGGGTACCAGTGTTGCGAGGCCAATCTGGAGCTATCAAAATCATCCTTGGCCTGTCTTGTCTGACCTTTAATAGTACCTTTGGAAGAAGAGGCAGAGGTGGAAAGGCATACACATGAAGGTTTTCCAACTGAAAGACAGAGCATCCACTTTCCAAGCTGTGTGATGAAACCCTTTGTGCAATACTTTGGCAGCTGGTGGTTTAGTGGAGAAGCGAACAGATCTATGTCTGGAGTTCCCCATGACACTGTCAATTTCTGAAATACATGAAGATCCAGTTTCCACTCGTGGGGATCCATGATTTGTCTGCTTAACACATCTGCTAAGGAGTTCTGTGCTCCTGGCAGAAACCTTGCCTGAAGAGTTAGTTGCAAGCTTAGCGCAGTCTCCCATAAAATCATTGCTTGCCTGCATAGAGGATAAGAATGTGTTCCCCTTGCTTGTTGATGTACCACATGACAGTTGTGTTGTCTGTTAGAATCAACACCTGCCCTGGAAGAAGTAACTCCTTGAAAGCCATTAATGCAAACTGGACTGCTAACATCTCCTTCATGTTGATATGTAGATGCTGTAGTCTGGCAGGCCACTTGTCTTGTATCCACTTTCCATTTAGATGAGCTCCCCAAGCAATGTCCGAGGCATCTGTCGTTAAAATCTGACTTGCCTCTGGCGGGTCACAGAGAGTCCCTTGTTTAGGTGACATTCCTGAGCCCACCACAAGAATTCTTTTGAAGGCAAGGTATTATTTGAATGACAGTGTCCAAATCCTGGCAGTGCTGTGTCCATACATTTTGAGATACCATTGTAGCTTCCTCATATGCAGTTTGGCATTGGGAAGCACCAGAATACAAGATGCCATGAACCCTAATGCTTGAAGGACTGTCCTTGCAGTCAGCACGGACTGATGAGATAGTTGATGGAAGTAAAGTGACAGACTCTTTTGTTTGTCCGGGGTTAAAAAGGCCATCTGGGCTGCTGTATTCAGTCTCACACCCAGAAAGCACATGTCTTGAGAGGGTACTAGACTGGACTTTATTTCGTTCACAGAATACCCTAGGCATCTTAGCACTGCTATAACATATTCCAGATGCTGTAGAAGGTCTTCCTTTTCTTGAGCCAGAATCAGGCAGTCGTTCAAGTAAGGATAGATTTGAATTCCTTGAAGCCTGAAGTAAGCTATCACTGGAGCCAGAACCTTTGTGAATACTCTGGCAGTAGATAAGCCAAAGGGCAATGCAGAGAACTGATAATGAGAATTTCCAGCTCGAAACCGCAGATACTTCCTGCAACTTAGCCTTATAGGCACATGAAGGTAAGCTTCCTTGAGATCTAAAGTTACCATCCAGTGATCTTTGCCCAGCAGAGGTAAAAGCTGTTGTAACGTCAACATCTTGAACTTGGGAATGTCCAGAAAAGTGTTGAGGAGAGATAAATCCAAAATTGGTCTCCACGTGTTCCCCTTCTTTGGTACTAGGAACAGGCGAGAATAAAATCCTAGGCCCCTTTCTGATAGAGGGACTGGCTGAATGGCCCCCATCTGGAGTAACTGAGAAACTTGCTTGTGAGCCTCCTTTCTTTGTGGAGGAGGAACGTCTGGCATGCCTTTGAAAGGGGCATTGTATGGAAATAAAATCTGTAACCGTGGTGAATGATATCCAACACCCATTTGTCTTGAGTAATTAAATCCCAATTTTCTTTGAAAAGAGACAGTCTTCCTCCCAAAGGAGCTGCCAGGCGAGAATCTACTGGCAGCTGAAAAGACAGGTCATTGGGTCTGTTTACGAAAGGACTGACCCTGCCCTCACCAGAAGTCTGAGCAGGTGAACTCCCTGTTCTAGGCCTAAAAGAACCTTGAGCCCTGCCCCTACCACGTCTAGACCTACCCCTAGACTGGGAATCATAAGCAGGATATGTCCACCCCTTAGCAGGCCAATTTCTACTAAACGTGGCTGCACCTGCAAAAATCTTTAACAGTTTGCATAGACTTAGCTTTGTCCTCCATTTTCTTTAAAACTGCTTCCACAGGCGATCCAAACAACACATCAGACTGTAAAGGAGCATCCAAAATCCTTGTCTTAACATGCTCAGCTAAATTCTGATCCTTCAACCAGGCATGCCTGCGAAGAACAGAACTAGTAGCAGCCACCCTCGAGGAGGCCTGTACAGCATCAAAACCACATTGCAAAGAATGCTTACCCACTTGCTCAGACACATGAACCAAGTCCAGCAACTCTTTACACTCAATACCTTCCGCCAAAGCATCCACCTTAGATTTTAATTGTGAAAGGAGATAATTCTGATATTTTAGCATGTGAAACTGACAATTCAACGCTCTCATGGCTAGAGTGGAAGAAGTATACACTTTCTTTCCCCACCTATCCAAGGCCCTTGCCTCTTTATCAGTGAGAACAGGATTTTTAACCACAGAAGCCTTAACACCTTTAGGCCCTTGAGAAATAGTTTCTGGGTCCGCCCTAGGACTCTTAAACAAAAACTTATGAGCTTGCACCCTATAATACCTATCAGGCTTAACAGGAGCAGGAGGCAAAGAGTCAGGATTCAGGGAAGCCTCTGCAAAACATCTTCCACCACATTCAACACAGGAGGAATAGCTAAGGGCCTATGCTGGGGCAAAAACAAGAATTCCCTAAGCCTTTTCCTGGAATCAGAGTAATCCTGGCCTTCCCATTTAAAGTGCTCCCTCATGGAATGCAGAGTCTCTGAAAATGAGAAATCCTCAGGAGGAGAAGCTGTTGGAGTGGAATCATCCACATCAGAATCAGAATAAGTAGGATACTCCTGCAAGTCTTCATGAAGACTCTGAAGCCTCTGAACACTGTTCAAAATTATCAAACTCCGGTTCCACCCTAGGCCTCTTATCAGGCGGCGGCATAGAACCTCTAATCATAGTGATCAAATCTTCTGCCATTTTAAGCATATGTTTCTTAGGTACAGAACCGAAATGCTAGGAGAAGCCCCACTGAAGCTGAACTAGGCCTACCTCTCAAAGAAGTTTTGGCAACAGAAGGAGAGGCTCTAACTACCTTGGGAAGAGAGGGAAGAACAGTTACCTGAGAAGCCCCCTCAGCCTGGCCTACCTCCTGAGAAGGCACATCCTGTAACAGTAAAGTTTCTGCCTGAGACTCCATAGAAACTCCTGGCAAAACCTCTGGCTCCACTGAGCCTTCTAAAGAACCGGCGTCCGGGACTGCGGTTCATCAACCCTAGGCTTCACTGTTTTGTCCTTGCGCTTCTTGGGCCGGAGCATCCGGCGGCATTTTATAATTACAACGCTTCCCAAACACTAACCTGGCACAGTCTAACCTCCTCTTAATAGTGCGTTTGTTAAACCTAGCACAAGAGCGGCAACCAACAACGTCGTGCTCAGGCCCTAAACAAGGTATACACAAGGTATGGTAATCCCTATGAGGTATCTGTTTCCCACAAGAAATACAGTTATTCACTTTTTCTGACATCCGGTAAAATACTGAGGCAAGAAAAACCAAAATGTTCTGTACTTAGCCAACTCTGTTTAGGTCTGAAACTCCGGTTTCGGAAATATTTCAGAACGCCAACCTGCACTCGCAAAACTGCTTCTGCATCGGACCATGCGGCAAAAAAGACTGAGGATATGACGTCGGTCATGCGCATTAGTACCCTGGCGTACTGACGTCAGTCTAATGCGCCCTGACCGCCGTCAGCCTTATACTCTGGTATTCGGGCCGACTGGACGCGGACTATACCCAATAGTAAGGACTGCAGCAATGGAAAACGAAGAACATCTACCATCTCATTAGCCTGACGAGCCTGGTCTGCAAGGCCATTGAACTTATCATCTTGGAGCTTATAAACAAAGACACAAGTAACCTCCAAACCCTGGACTCCAAACAGTTTGGGTTTGTAAAAGGTAGATCATGTCTACTAAACCTGACTGACTTCTTTGAAGCAGTCACTAGAGCCGTAGACAAGGACAAGGTAGTGCACACAGCCTATCTTGACCTCGGCAACACTTTCAATACCATCCCCACTCTGGAATTAGTGATAAACTCACTAAACTGGGCATAAATTCTTATGTCACATGATGGGTGGCCAACTGGCTCATTGACAGAAACCACACAGTAAAAGTAGCCGACTCCAAGTCCGACTTCAGACCAGTGACGAGTAGATGGACATGCTACACTTAAAGAAATCCCAATCTCTCCGAACCACACGTTCCAGGGACCTAAACCTTGTCACCACAATAGATAGAACATGCTGGAGGGACAGATTCCTGTCCCAGAGACTTCCTATACTCTGGAACAAACTACCCATTCATGTCAAGCCAAGCTACTCATTGGCCCCTATTTTAAGAAAAGCCTTGACAACTGGATGAGAAATAGAAAATTCACCCGGGGATCACTTCTGCAGCACTGCTTGACAGGAGCACAGGAAAATATTTTCTTGGGTGGCAAAAGCCAAGGAACCTTTTTGGCTAGGCTTATATAGGCCCCAGAGCCAATAGCCTAGTACTTACCTATGAACCTATAAGCTGCTGTTAAAAAAAAAAAAAGTTAATTGGTAGAGCATATGAAATGTTGCACGATAACTATATGAATCAGAGGTGGTTAGAAAACACTGGGAAGAGAAACTGGATAAGCAATTCACAAGAAAAACAATGTGAGGACATATATACAGCTCCCAAGCATGCAACAAAGTCTAAAACACTTAGGATTTTTGCTTGGAAGAGTTTGTACAGATATTTTATACCCCAAGCAGACTCCAAAGAATTTTTATCGAGGTGGATGGCAAATGTTTCAGGTGTGATGGTGAAGAAAGAGGCAAGTAGGAACATATGTTTTAGGAGTGTAATGAATTGGCAAACTTCAAATTTTCCCATGCAGAGTACTCTGTCAGACATCATACTGGGTGAGCAAATGGCTCAAATGGGTGTAATTAAGGAAATTATTTTTTTGAGATGGGATACAGGATATGACTTGCCTAGACATTGCAAGGACTTGCTAAGTTTAATTCCAGTGGCTGCCAAAAAAGAAATTATTAGTCTAAACCAACTGCATTTAAGTTAATAGCCTTAGACAACCATTTGGAAATAGTCTGTTTGGACACAAGTTATCCCTTCTAATCTTCACAAGAAATGAATACTGTAACAGAAATAAAAGATATGCAAGTGGGATCTTTAGAAAAGAGTAGCAGCAAAGTGTGCAGAAAAAATGGAGTTTGTGAGAACACTACAAGCAGAATAATGATTTTGAGGAGAAGCGAGATTTAAGGGAAGGCAGGAATTGAGCACTTTATGTAATGTAGGATTGATGACAGCTGTATAAAAATGTGCTGTATACTGTTTGTAACTAGGAATATGTCAATACAGTTTGTTTTTGTTTATATAAATGTGCTTTTTTGTTGTTTGCAGTGGTGCAGCGGTTAGTGTTGTTGCCTCACTGCAAGAGGTTCTCTGGTTCGATTCTCGGCCAGAGTGCCTTCTGTGCAGAGTCTGAATGTCCACCCTGCAGTCGAGTGAGTTTTTAAGACATGCAGGTAGGTGCGTGTGTGTGCCTTTCTGTGAAGGTTGGGCACTGGGTTGGCAACTCGACACCATAAATACCCCAGTGCCAATAAATCTGCGGACCTGTGATCTGCTGTGGAGACCCCTAACGGGAAAAGATGAAAGAGATTGCTTTTGTTTTTGCCTATAATTCAAAAAAAGGTGCTTTAAAAAAACATATTTAAGTGGAAGTGTGTGAAAACAAAGAAACCTGCCTTAACTCATCTGTGTTCTTATGCATTTAAGGCATAGGGCTTTGAAAACCTATACGGGTTAACTACTATAATCATTCATCATTATTCAATCACCTTCATAAAGAAATGCAATAATTAACAGTAACTATTCTTTTCATAAAAGTACCTATATTACTAAAAGAAAATGCATCCTATACTTTGAAATGTATTTCAAGATGCTAACCACAAATTAACACAGTAGTACGCATTTTCTCATATGCAATAAGACAGGACAACATACAATGCAGACTTCTGCCCTTGTACACCAGTAATAAAATAAAGACTATTAAAGTGTTTCTCACTAAGAGAATATCCAGAATAAATGACACTGAATATGTTGAAAGGTTAAAAAGTCTGGACGTTATTCTATAAAGTACAGTTGTGTACACTTACATAAATGTAGATGTTCGAGTGTATTCACTGTTGCAGTCATTACATTTGGGTTATCTGCTTGCAGTAGCCCTCAGTCGGCCTGATTAACAAAGTATTGGGTCCTACGTCGGTTGCTGTCTCTTCTTCCATGATGTCAGGTTGTCAGGGGTATAAAACATACAGCTGACATCATTACATAAGTTTTTCTTGATCCAGATGTCAGGTGCCCCCCAATGGGAAGCAATTAAATCTATAAATATACAAGGTTATACCTCAAACAAACAAGCAAATACACCAAAAAGCATTTAAGCACTGAAAAGGAGAGAAGAGGTATAGCCAAAAAACGTCAGGGTGCTGGAGGATGGGTAACCAGGACTGCAACAGTGAATACACTCTAACATCTACATTAGTGTATAGAACTGTACTATGTTAGTGTTTCACTGTTGCAGTCATTACATTTGGGTAGATTCCCAAAGCTAAGGACTGGAGGAGGAATTTAGATAGCATTAGGACCATCTATAAGGCCCTGCAAAACTGCAGTGGCAAAGCCAGCTCTGGATTTAGAGAAAAATGGCAAATGGTAATGCTTGATGAAAGTATGTACAGAGCTCCAGGTAGCAGCTTCTAGGATGTCCCTGGTAGGTACGCCTCTGAGAAAGGCTGTAGAGGTAGATGCAGCCCTGGTTGAGTGGGGTCTAATCCCATGTGGGATAGGTTTTCCATGGTGCTTATAGCAGAAAAGAATGCAATGGTCTATCCATTTGGGAAAGTTTTGCTTTGAAATAGCCTTCCCCTCCGTCCCTGCAGCAATTGCCACCAGCAGTTGTTCAGATTTCCTTTGAGGATTAGTCCTGTCCAAGTAGAATCTAAGTTGTCTGTGCACATCTAAGGAGTGCAGTATCCGTTCCCCTTTGTTCTGTGGATTAAGAAAGAAGGTTGGCAATTGAATGGACTGATTGAAGGCCACACTGGATACCACCTTTGGCATGAAAGAGGGATTGGTCCTGAGGGACACCATGTCTGCATGAAAGATGATGAAAGGCTCCACTGCCATAAGGGCCTGTAATTCAGATACCCTTCTTGTTGAAGTGATGGCTAAAAGGGAAGCTGTTTTCCAAGAAAGTAATTTTAAATCTGCAGTAGCAGCTGGCTCGAAAGGAGGAAGGGTGAGTTTCTCCAATACAAAGTTAAGGTCCCAGGCTGGAGATGGAGCTCTCCTAGGTAGTCTTAAATTTTTGGCCCCTCTGAGGAACTGCTTGAGCAGTGGATGACAGAAGAGGGGAGGTTCTGTGTTATAATGAGCTGAAATGGCTGAGGCGTGAATTTTTACTGAGGAAAAAGACAGGCCCTTGTGAAGCATCTCAGGTAAGTATTGTAAAATCTGAGGTAAACTGGGCACTGCTGTGCTCATCCCTTGAGATTGGTTCCAGGCACAGAATCTTTTCTATTTTTCAGCATAAGATTTTCTAGAACTAGGCCCCCCCCCCCCGCCTCTAAAATGATATCCATCACTGGTTTACTGAGGGATGGTAAAGGAGCGATTAGGCAATTAGGCAGGCTGCTAGGTTCAGTGTTTGAAGCTGAGGGTGCGGAATCTGGTTCTCCTGCTGAGATGGCAGGGTAGAAGTCTGAGGCAGGTGCCATGGGGCCAACAGTGACGCACTGCACAGGAGGGGGTACCAGTGTTGGCGTGGCCAGGCTGGTGCAATCGAAATCATCCTTGGTTTGTCTTGTTTGATCTTTAGTAGTGCTTTGGAGAGCAGAGGCAGAGGAGGAAAGGCATAAACTGATAGGTTTTCCCAGCTGAAGGACAAGCATCCACCTTCCAAGCTTGTCTGTGGGGAGTCCTTGCGCAACATTTTTCCAATTGAAAGTTCTGGGGGTAGTCAAACAGGTATATCTGGGCTCCCCCATTTGCTGGTCAACATGTTGAAAATCCTTTGTTCTAGTTTCCACTAGTGTGGGTCCATGAGGTTTCTGCTTAGTCCGTCTGCCAGTGTATTTAGTTTTCCTGGCAGATATTGAGCTTGTAGATGCACTTGGTAGCTCAAGGATATATTCCACAATGCCATGGCTAGTCTGCAGAGGGGGTAAGAATGTGTACCCCCCTGCTTGTTTATGTACCACATAACAGTGGTGTTGTCCGTTTACCATTAATTATCCTGGAAGAATGTGGTCTTTGAAGGCTGTCAGGGCATTCTGTACAGCTAAATTTCTTTATGATTGATGTGAAGATGCATTTGAATTGGGTTCCATTTGCCCTGAATACACTTCCTACCAGGTGCGTCCCCCATGCATAGTCTAATGCGTCTGTTGTTAGGGTTTGGGCGGCAGGGGATAGTGTGAATGGTAGTCCCTTGTTTTGGTGGCAGGCCTCAGCTAAACCAAAGGGACTCTACGCGTAGACAAGGAATGATAGGAATCATTGTTTCTAGATCCTGAGACTGTTGACACCATAGGCTTTTTAGATACCATTGTAGTTTCCTCATATGCAGTCTTGCATATGGAATTAGAACAATGCAGGAGGCCATGAACCCCAAAGCGTGCAGTATTTGCCTTGCAGATAGCAGGGTTTTTGTGGCCACTTGTTTGAAGTAGGTCATCAAGTGAATTTGTTTCTCTGGAGTGAGGAAAGCCATCTGGGAAATTGTATTCAAGCTTGCTCCCAGGAATACAATTTGACAGGGTACCAGGTGTGATTTATTTTCGTTTATGGTGTACCCCCAGACAAGTTATCACCCTTTGTATAAAAGCCAGATGATTCAAAAGTGTGTCCTGGTTTTCTGCCTGAATTAGACAATAGTCCAGGTATTGGTATATCTGAATATTTCTTTGCCTGCAAAATGCAATGACTGGAGCTAGGCACTTTGTGAATACCCTGGGCACAGTACATAAGCCAAAGGGCAGTGTAGAGAACTGACAGTGTGTAGCCTGCTTTGAAGCATAGGTATTCTTCTACAAGATTCCCTGATTGGGATGTGCAGGTATGCTTCCTTTAAATTTAGTGTTGCCAATCAGGCATCTATGCTTAGCATAGGAAGCAACTGTTGAGGAGTCAGCATCTTGAATTTTGGAATCACCAAAAAGGTATTTAGAGTACGCAGGTCCAGGATAGGACGTCATGAATTGTCTTTTCTGGGTACCAGGAAAAATCTCAAATAGAAACCTTGTCCCTTTTCTTCTTCTGGTACCAACTGAATAGCCCCTATGCTTAAGAGAGAGATTACTAGCTTTTGGGCCTCTGCCCACTGATTTGGAGGTAGATCCGGCCAACTGCTTGGAGTTGGTAACATGTGGAAGTGAAATCTGTATCCTTGGGACACTATTTAAAACCCATATGTCCTGGGTAATGAGTCCCCATTTATTTGCATGAAGTTCAGTCCCCCCCCCCAAAGGGGCAGTCAGTTGAGAAGTGCTTGGAAGTTTTAAAAAGAGGTCATAGAGACAGTTTACCATAGGGGGGAGTTTTAATACTCCCAGATTTGGAAGTGGAGGCCGCCCACTGCTTAGTCCTGTGCGTCCCCTGGGAGTGAAGCCTGGGTGCTCTGCTGGATCTGGATTTGGACTGAGAAGGTCTTGAAGAGGCAGGAAAGGACCAGTTCTTAGAAGGCCAATGCCTACTAAATCTTGGAGGTTGTACTTGTAAAAAATCTTCAACAGTTTGCATAGATTTAGCTTTTTCTTCCATCTTTTTAAGAACAACTTCTGCCCTCTTGCCAAACAGGCAGTCCTGATTTAAGGGAGCATCCAGTAATTTCGCTTTAACATGATCTGGCAAGGATTGCTCCTTAAGCCAAGCATGCCTTCTAAACACAGACCCATTTACCACAGCCCTGCAAGATGCCTCTAGTGAATCAAAACCACATTGCAATGTATGTTTACCAACTTGTTCAGCAGAATACATTAAATCCTGTAAATCCTTATTTTCAGCACAATCAGGAATCAACATAATTTTCGTTTAAGCAATCCAATAATATGCTGCTGATACTTTAACATATGAAACTGGCAGTTTAACGCCCGAATGGCCAAAGTTTCAGAAGTGTATACCTTCGTACCCCATCTATCCAGTGCCCTGGAGTCTCTATCAGAGGGGGTAGGATTTTTGGCAGTAGTAGCTTTACTGCCCTTGGGTCCCTGTGAAACGGTTTCAGGATCCACAATAGGATTTTTAAAAAGGAACTTGTGAGAGTCAGGAACCCTGTAATATCGGTCAGGTTTTCGGGAAGCGGGACGAAAAGAGTAAGGGGCCAAGCTAGATTCTGAAAAGGCATCATCAACAATGTCCAGTACAGGAGGGATAGCTAAAGGCCTGTGCTGGGGCAGGAGTAAGAAATCCCTAAGCCTCTTTTTAGAATCAGAGAGATGCTGACTTTCCCAATGAAAATGCTCCCTGAGAGTATGCAAGGTTTCAACAAAAGAGAAATCCTCTGGGGGAGCAGAGGGAATGGAGTCCTCAGCATCAGAATCCTCTCATAGGCAGATAACGGTAAATCCTGGTCATCAGAGGAAACAGAAATTTCAGAATCCTGGTCAGAAGTATCATAAGCAAACTCAGTCCTAGGTCTCTCAGAGGGGGAAAGCTGGCTTCGCCTGATTAAAGTAATAAGATCTTCAGTCATTCTTAACATACCTTTTTTTAGGCATAGAGGCCTGACCATGTGGTCTGGGCGTCAATTTTCTAGGCATGGTTCGAGTTTTAGGCCTTGAAGAAGAAGATAGTGTTGGTTTAATATGCAAGTCAGTAGGCCTGAATACACCCTCAGAAGCTGGTGCCTGCACAGCGGCTCCGGACCCATCCAAGGTAGAGACATCCGCAGGTTCCACAGTTGAAGCATCTTGCGGCATACCGGACTCCAAATGGGTCTCAGTAGAGGCCTGCGAATCTGAAGTAACAGGTATCAGGGGCTGCGAAAGCACCTCACTGAGTACCGGCGAACTGGGCGGCCTGTCTCTGTCTTTATCTTTGCGTTTTTTCGGAATGCCGGTAGTTGAATGGCTTACTGAAGACATATCAGGATAACTGAACCGAGCCCCAAAATATTTAGAAGCGCAAATATACTGACAATGGATAGTTCATGGTTTAAATAAGGCACAAAACCAACAGCGAGGTACGTCGTGGTCAGGGCCTAGGCAAGGAATATAGTACGAATGAAAATCTTTATGAGGTATTTGCTTTCCACAAGAAATGCAATTATTTACTTTTACTGACATCCCAACGGGGTACTTCGCTTTTAGTTGAAGACTTCGGTTCTGAAACTCGAAAATGAAAATTTCAGTAGTCGGCCGACTGGCACTTGCAAACTGCTTCTGCTTCGGGTACCGCACGGCAAGAAAGACTGATGTAATGAAGTCGACTGCATGTTTAATACCCCTGGCGACCTGACGTCATGGAAGAATAGACAGCAACCGAGCAGGCCGTCTGAGGGCTACTGCAAGCAGATAACACAGTGAAACACGAAGAACATCAGAAAGGCGGTTACATGGCAACCTAATGATGACGTACAACTATTTTTTTACAATGGTACTTAAGTATGCCGACAAAACGTATGCAAGTACAAAAAAGGAGACTATGGCAAGGCATACAGGAGATCACAGACCACAAAATCAAGTCAGCACAGTGTGAGGACAGCACTGAATTCCTGGCCAGTTTGAACATCTTTTTTGGTAGATTTGAGGAAAGAAACAGGTTGGCAGTAAAGCAACCCATTGATGAGAAGGATGCAATACTCAGCCTCTGCACAGAGGAGGTAAGAGAGCTAAGGAGAGTGAACCCCAGGAAGGCTGCTGGCCTACACAACTTACTCGGCAAGGTGTTAAGTGGCTGTGTTGATCAACTATGCACAGTGCTCAAGGAAATAATTAAGACCTCTCTTGCCATGGCAAAAGTACCCTCATGCTACAAGGAAACTATCATCATTCCACTACTTAAGAAAACTACTCCCTCCAGCCCTAATGACTACTGACCAGTTACTCTGACATTCACTGTTATGAAATGTTTTGAGTGGCTGATCAAAAAGTATCATTCATCATGCCTACCTCCTGATTTTGACCCTCTGCAGTTTGCATACATTGCTAAAAGATCAACGGCTAAAGCATATCAGTAGAACTACACATCTCCCTTCAGCATTCAGAAGGAAAGACGGCTACGTGAGGATGCTGTTCATAGATTTCAACTCTGCATTTAATACGGTGGTACCAATGCAGCTGATAGAAAAACTGGCACATTTAGGAATCGGTAAACATCTCTGCAACTGGATCCTGGACTTCCAGATTGAGAGACCACAGAGGGTGTGTTCAGGTAATAACACATCAAAGTGCATCACAATTAACACTGGATTTCCACAGGGCTGTGTTCTCAGCTCTCTGTTACTTACCATCCTGATCCATGACTCCTGTGCTAAGCACAAGTCCAACCATATCAAGTTTGCTGAGATTATCATCAACTTCAGGAAAAGGAGAACAAACCATCCAGCACTCAGGATCAATAGTAAGAGTGTGGAGAGGGTTAACAGTATGAAATTCCTGAATGTATACATATCAGAGGATCTCTTGTGTTCAGAAAACACCAGCCAACTGGTCAAGAAACCGCACCAACAACTCCACTTTTTAAGAAGGCTGAAAAAAGCTAAGCATCTTTTCTGTAGAGGTGCAATACAGAGCATCCTCACCTGCAACTTCACAGTGTGGTTTGGAAGCTGCACAGTTACAGAAAGGAAGGTGCTACAAAAAGTGGTGAGGGATGCCGACAAAGTAACAGGTTCCAGTCTTCCATCGATACAAGTTTATTCTACAAGAAGCATCTAAAAGGCCAAAATAATACAAGACACCATGCATCCTGCACATGGACTGTTTAAGCATCTGGCACCAGGCAGGAGATATCACATCATCTACTGCAGGACTACAAGATTTAGTAACAGTTTCTACCCTACAGTGATTAGACTTCCGAACTCGGGGACTAGTCCCAGGGGTCTGGACACACAGGTCAATTTTTATTTATTTGTGCAATATATACTTGCATATATTCCAAGTAACTGCAATATTTATTATATCCATAGTCAGTATTATTTAACCCCCTGAAGTGCAATATTAAACAAATAACTTGGGCATTGTTCAATCTGTCGTGTGTTTTGTACTACTTTAAATAGGGAGTTAATTTAACTCAGGAGGGGTATTATTTTCATATAACAGTGTTGGTAAATATCTCTGCTCTTTCTTGCGTGTACTGGGAGTAGTACTGTATTTGATAATTCTGTTTATTCCTCTACTTGTATGCATTGTTCCGCTTTCCTTTGTAGTCTCAAGAGCACTTTCCTTTGTAGTCTCAAGAATCGAGCTGATATATGAAATTTTGTTAAGGCTACATGTAAGTAGTTCTAAATTACAATAAGGTTTACTTTGGCTTTAAAAAGGGCACTTCATGAGGCTTAACAAGAATAATTTTAGAGTTAAAATGGAAATTTTCAGCACTGCTTCAGGTCACGAAAGGAGATGCTGCCAGCCCAGCTATCTGGAATTTTATAAATATGTCATTTGTGAATATTAACATGATTTATATAGAAGTGTAACAAAAGGAGATACTGCCAGGCACAGCTGTCTGTAATTTTGCAAATGGTTGTGTGACATTTGTAAATGTCAACATGCTTCATGTGAGATGCTTGTGTTACCAATGTATTAAAACTGTATGTTATGTGTATATATGTTATGTGTATATCAAACTGCTGGTACAGAAGTGTGTGTTGAAAAGGTATTCTACAAAGTACTGAGCTTAAATATGTATCCATAGTGTACCCTACCGGAAAAGAAATGTATATACACTATTGTAACTGCTTAAATATATATATATTTTAACAGGGGAAACTGGAACACAGGAGGTTAACTTAGAAAACTTCAGAAAAATAGTTGAAATGAAATTACTTTATGGCTGGGCCATAAAAAAAAGATGTTATTGTTCAGTTTCAGTGCAATAGGAGACATAATGTCTGTACTACAGACGTTTTTTGCATTGTCTTTAAATGTGGAGGAATGTAATTATTTTACGAGTTCCACCATTTGCCAAAGGATGTGAGGGTTATGTATTTTCACAGGTAGATGCTAAAATGCTACTAGCTGGCATCAATGGTTGTTTTGAGTCTGGTAAATGAAGTCAGATGACAAGAAGTGCCATCATTCTGCAAGCTATCCCAGCAGTAATATTTGAGATATTAATTTAAGAACTCTCTGAGAGACTGTATTCTGTATTTGTCTTTGCCCTGACAACATCAGCTGAAAAACGCATTCACCACATCTGCCTTGATTGCTCTGTAAGTCAGTCTAGGGAACAGTATAATTCTCTTAGATACAGTCAGGAATATAGCAAAGCTTAACTTAGATGTTTTTCTTACTGTCCTGAAATGCTATTTTTAGATATTTCCTGTGGCTTTGAAATCTGATATTACTGTAATTATGTACCGAGTATTTTCTTGTTCTTTTACTATTAAATATATTTAAACCTTTAATTGTAGCCGATATTTGTGAGATATATTTAAGTTCTGAGAGTACTTGTATATTTATTTGGTGACACTGTGTAGACCACTCCTAATAGCCTTGCTCTTGGTCAAACTACCATTTTATCAATAACAACATTACACAGAAAGAATGGACACCCTTTGTTAAGGACTTTAAAGTAGCTGATAAGGAGTGGCTGGTGGCAGTGATAACTGCCTTACAGTCTGGGCAGAAGGGGGCACAGCTAGAACACCTGTGCCAGCCTGTGTGTGTGTGTGTGTGTGTGTGTGTGTGTGTGTGTGTGTGTCTGTGTGTGAGAGCTAGCTGGGCAGGAACACAAAGCGCTGGTTGGACAGACAGGGTGCTGGAGGTCTTGGCTTGGCCACTCAGCTGAGATCTCAACTCTATAGCTGTGCCAGTGGGGAGTCTTATTGGAGATCTGGAGAAAGAGGGAGAAACCAGCCCTGGAATGAATATGGTCTTTGTGCTCTTAAGGGATATTGCATTTGATGCAGAGAGCTACATCTGGAAATACTGTGCAACTTGTCATCCTCCCAATGTACGTCCCCCCACTGGTGCTAGTTGTGAGGACTGAGGTTCCTAGACTACTGTTGCCAGTGGTGGGGTGTCACACTTAGGATGAATACAACAAATTACCATTAAATGTAAGAAAGGCCAAAACTTTTGAATCCTGCAAAAAAGAAAGTACAGTTATGCAAGCAAACTTATCATAACAGTAGGTGTTCGAATGATTACTGTTGCAGCAGCCTTAACAATATGAGTTATATCCTGCATAAGAAATAACAGCTGGCCAGCTTCCAAAGCTTCAGGACATGTTCAACATGCCCAAACCATCAGCCAGCTTTAGCTGCACTGGCTAAAAAGACAGGTTTGAGTGCCAAGCCCTTCAGAGTTTTAATGCCAATACAGACAAGGAGGCAAAGTCCTAAAAGGGCAATGGTAGGAACAATTTATTTATTTTTGTATTTATTTACATTTGTTTACTGGGAAATTCCAACTGGAGACGGGTCCTTTTTCAGTGGAGGCCCCAGGAGAAAAGCTCCACAGAACAATAAATGAGCAGCAGAGTACATGAAGAACAACTGAATATACATACAATAGCAAATAATACATAGTAATGAACAGATATACCAATATCTAGCTAAAGGCTAGGAATAAAGGTAGGATATATATACAGGTAGTACTAAGCTCAAACAGATACTGTTCTAAACTCATATACCTAAATCTTATATACAAATATTGCACTAAACTCAAGCAGATATAAAGCAGAAGCTCCACACAAAGGTGGAACAAGCTAGAAGGGCTAATGGGATGGAAGGGGAAGATACAGGAGTAAGAGAGGAGACTGAGTGAGTAGTATACGTGGTAGTGAGAGGAAGCTAGGTGCAAGTCAGTTGGATATGTACTTGGAGTTGAGATGAAGTGAGGGAGTTAAGCACGCTAAAACAGGTCTGACAGATTGAGTGAGGATGGGAGGGGGTGCGTAAAGGGTGAGCCAGAGCCTGCAAAGGAAGGAATGCAATGGTCAGACTGTGTGAGGTACAGTGGTGAGGGGAGATGAAGGGAATGTAAAAGGAGGGTTAATAGTCAGGAAAATGTCCACACCCTGGCATAAACACACCAAAAAACAAGGTGGTTGGAGGGACAGAGCAGCTACTGTGGCACTAACCATTCAAACATCTGCTGTTATGGTAAGTTCACTTGTATATCTCTACTATATTCATCATACTGATCACTGCTGAGGTAGCCTTAGCAATATGGGTAGATTACTTTAGCAAACTACATTTGGGACGTGGAAGAAGAAGGGTCCAGGAGCCCCCTGGAGAATGGTCCTAGCAAAGCCTGATCTAGACCCAGAAAGGGAATCAAGCTTATAGTGCTTTGTAAAATGATGTATAGAGGACTGAGCTACAGCTTGTAGAATACTTTTGGAATCCAACCCTTGACAAAAAACCATAGGATAAAGCCAAAGTCCTGGTACAGTGGGCCTTAATTCTGCCTAAACAGTTGTATTGTGATGAGTATAACAAAAAGTAACAGCCTTAAACAACCATTTAGAAATGGTCTATTTTGACACCGGTTGTGCCTTCCTCTTACCTTAACAAGAAATTAACAATTGATGCGAGCTGAAAGATTTAGTTCTTACAAGAAAGTACCAAATCTGTCTGTGGATATCCAATATATGGAGTATCCTTTCTCCTTCATTTTTAGGTTCCGGAAAGAAAATGGGGAGATGGAAAATTTGGCTTAAAGCAAACTTGGAAACCACTTTCGGTATAAAAGAAGAATTGGTTCCCAAAGAAACCCAGTCTCAGTTGAGAATGAGATAGGGTAGACTTACCAAAAGAGCTTGCAACTCAGATACTGTTCTTGCAGATGTCAGAACAATTAGGAAAACTGCTTTCCGTGTTAAGAACCTCAAGTCAGCCAGATTAACTGGGTCAAATGGAGCAACTGCTAGCTTCTCTAACACAAAATTAAGATCAGGAAAACAAAAGAAAATGCAGCTAAGACAGAGATTAAACACTCAGAACGATGGCACAGATGCCTTAAAACACCACGGACAAATTAATCCAGCACCAAATCAACTGGACAAATCAACCCAGCACCAATCAATCAAATTATTGGTTAATTAAGGTTTGTAATTGGATGATGGCACTATATATGCACGTGGTGTTTAGATATACTTTAGCTCTGATGAAGTTCATGAAAATGAATGAAAGTGCTCATCTCCTTTTTTCACTTTAATAAAATGTGGTAACATTTTAAGCTCAATTTGGTGCTGGATCGACTTGTCTATGGTATTTTAAGGCAGCTGTGTCTTGGTACAAAATTAAGATCCTAAGAAAGGTTCCACTGGTTTTCTTGAAGGCCACTTATTCAAACCCCTCTCAAAACCATTCTGACATGAGACTGCATTGAAAGAGGAAGATGTGGGGAGACGTGCTGAAATGGCCAATAAGTGAACCTTGACGGAGGATTAAAAAAGAGCACAGAATAGTAACTCATACAAATATTGTAAAACCAGAGAACAGCAAGCCCTAAACAGGTGCTGGTTATGTTGTTGGCACCAACTTGAAAACCTTTTCCATATAATATATGATTTTCTAGTAACAGACTTTCTTGCCTCCATTAGTACCTGCTACATATCCTAGTAAATAGGTGTCTAAAGGGAATTAAGAATATCTTCCAGGCAGTTAAATGAATTTGACTGGAGTCAGGCTACTTCAAACACACCTGATCTTGTATGAGTAGATCCATTCTGTGAGGAAGCTTGTGGTAATTGCTCCTGGCAATCTCCAAAAGAAGGAAGAAATGTCTGAATTAGAAGGAAGTCACCACAATTATCTTTGGGGATTCTTGTTAAATCTACAAAAGTACCCTGGATATTAGTGCAAAGGGTGGAAAAGCATACAGAACTTTTCAGTTCAAAGAAAAGAAAAGGAATCTGTCTTCCAGTCCTTCTTGCATGGAGCCCTGGAGCATAATCTTGCCAGTTGATTGTTCAGAGGAGGAAAAATATCTATGTGATGAGCTCCCCACAGATGGATCAAATCTTGTATGACACCCTCATCTAGTTTCCATTCATGACGGTCAGCCCTTGTCCTGCTCGGCATGTATGCCACACAATGCGGCTCTGACGAAATATAGTATGCCTACAGAGTGAGACTGTGCTGTGAAGCTATATCCAAAGCTGACGTGACTAGTCTGAAAAGGGGGTACGACCTGGCTCTCCCTTGCTTGTTGATGTACCACATGTGTACATCATGGTTCAGGGAGTTGACTGCCTTATTAAAGGCAAGCATCTCTTTTATATTTATGTACTTGCATCTGTCCTTGGTGTCCCATACACCCTACACTTTTATCCCCACTGAAACAGCTCCCTAAGCAAAGTCCAAAGCATCTGTTGTGACTGACTGCATTAAAGCAGGGAAGGAGAAGGGGAGACCTGAATTTATGGACATCGGATGTCTCCACCATGTGATCTCTTTACTGACAAATCCTAGCACTGGGAACTGAATAGACATAGCTGGTGCTAAGACCAAACAAACTTCTCATATGGAGTCTTGCCAGGGGTATTATGAAAATCATGGATGCCATAAATCCTGAAGTATTCCCTCACAGTGACCAAAGTCTGAGTGAAAAACCTTATGAAAAGATCTAGATATAAATCTTTTTTTTTTTTTTTTTTTTTTGTGGAAGAAAACCTCTTTGAACTGTGGTATGTGGCTGACACCCCAGGGACACTGCCATCCTGTATGAGGGAGTCAAAAAAGACTTGTGTATGTTCTCTTGGAATCCCACTATAGAATATTTAAGAGATCTCTCACCAAAGTGCAAGATTCCTGACACTTTGAAGACACTGAAAAGATAAGAAAGTTGTCTAAACATAAAAAAATGTGGACACCATGTAGCCTGCAATGAGCTGTAATTGGCGCTAGACACTTTGTAAACACTGCGGAAGCAATGATTAATCCTAAAGGTAAGGGAGAGAACTGATAATATGATCCAGACTAACAAATCCTTAAGAAACGCCTGAAGTCTGGATGAA